>NC_092520.1:64992500-65100000 GCF_037038585.1 Patagioenas fasciata | reverse complement strand
TCAGCTGCTTCCATTGCCAAAGCAAACACATTGTGTACCTACACCATCAGCACATGGTGACCAGGGTCTAAAAAAGGAAAAAAAAAAAAAAGGAACAAACAAAACCCCCACAGTACAGGAGATGCGTCATACACAGCAGAGCATGTAGTAGAGCAGAACTGCCCTGGGTCTGGTCCTGTGATGAGGGTTCTGCATGACGAGCCCCTTGCATGAGCTTCTGTGTCAGAAGCAGAGTTGCTGCACTGGGGTATGTAGCAAAGAGCATGTTTCCTGCACTTAGTCATTTGGTGGGAGGTGACATGAAAAGGGAACCCTCCCCGTGTTTTGTTGGTCCCTATAACCAATTGTAGGCTCAGAGTCGAGACCCCTAATTCCCAGATCTGAAAGGAGAGAGAGGGAAAAATTTCACCTTCTTAGTAAACAGTATGATGTCCAATTTCTTATCCCATGAGTTCTTTCTAGAATCTCACACATATATTGTCAGAAAAACTGTCCTGGGAACACTGGCACAGTGGTGGACATTGTGGGACTGTATCAACCAGACTAGGACTGAGAGTCCATGTACTCCAGTGCAGCTATTCTAGTGTGGACTGTTTTCATAGAATAGAACAGAATTATAGAATAATTTCTATTGGAAGAGACCTTTAAGATCATTGAGTCCAATGGTTAAACTAACACTGTCACTAAACCATGTCCCTAAGAACCTCGACTACGTGCCTTTTAAACACCTCCAGGGGTGGTGACTCCACCACTTCCCTGGCCAGCCTGTTCCAAGGCCAACCTTTTCCATGAATAAATTTTTCCTAATATCCAATCTAAACCTCCCCTGGCACAAGTTGAGGCCATTTCCTCTAGTCCTGTTACTTGGGAGAAGAGACCAAACCCTTCCATGCTACAACCTCCTTTCAGGTGGTTGCAGAGAGCGATAAGGTCTCCCCTCAGCCTCCTTTTCTCCAGGCTGAACAGCCCCAGTTCCCTCAGCCGCTCCTCATCAGACTTGTGCTCCAGACCCCTCACCAGCTTCCTTGCCCTTCTCTGAACTCGCTCCAGCACTTCAATGTTCTTCTTGTAGTGAGTGACCCAAAAGTGAGCACAGTTACACTGAATTTATTCTGATGAGCTGTGCTGATATCAGTGCTTTAATGAAAGTGCAGTCGCACCCACGCTTGGGGGCTGCATCGCTTCAACTTAAACTTGTCCAATGCATTGATGCAAAACCCGTGTACAGACAAGGCCTAAGATCCTCAGATCCCAATGATTTGGTTTTGACTCATATCCACGCTGAGAAAAGGCAGGACTGTGCTTGTTCAGTCAGCAGATGAAAGTTGTCATACTAGAAATACCATTATGGCAAGATTAGCAGTGTGTGGAACTTGTAATAATTAGTTACCCTACCAGCACATAAATAAATAGACAAATTGCTGACAAAAAAGCTTTTATATATTTGTTGTATATAAAAATAAAGATGATAGGTGTTTTCAAAACAAGGAGGAAATATGACAGTTTGTGTTTGACCTATGATATGCCCCTTGGGATGAACATTTTTTTCCTCGGGAGGATTATGATAAAATTCCCATGGTGGGTCACACCGGCTGTTTTATTACAATTTAGCCAAACATCTGCAGGATATCAAACTTCAATGTATACAGATTAAATCAGTTCTGGAAAAAGTATGAGCACTCTTCTGCAAAGCATTAAAAAGAAGACTTTCTTTACGAGGTTGGCAAAAAAAGCAGGAAACATTGAATAAATTCTTGTAATTTAGAGAAGGGGCGTGTATTATTTTTGTCTAAAAATAAGCAAACAAACAAGACTAATACAAAGGAAAACAAATGCTGTTGGTAAGCGGCACAAGAACAGTCCTAGCCACTGCTCAGGACAGGTGTTCAGCAGCCGGTGGGCACAGAGGGTACTTTGTCCCTCAGGCTGCAGTTTCATCCTGGTGCCATGACTGTGATATCCAGGACTGTGTGTTTGCATCATGTAGCCCTGTCTCTCCTGGCTTGTGCCAGAGCATGGCCCCGTGCACCAACGCTGGCCTGCAGAGCATCTGCTCCTCTCTCTGGCGAACAAACTTCATTTTAGCTTCTAGCCAAAGGATGCCAGAGAGGCCGTATTTTCTCCGTTGTTGTTCCTGCATAAATATGTCCTAAACCAGTATCTTGAAAAGTATTTCAGTCTCAACTGGCTGATTCGGCAGCCATCCTGAGAGGTGTATATACACAAGGATACAGTGTAGGGGCAGGCAGTGGAATCAAAACACAGCTGGTCAGCAATGTATACTGCCCCTCATGGCAAAAGTATGGCACAGAACAACGCTTCTTTAGCAGGGCCTGTTATGACAGGACAAGGGGTAATGGTTTTAAACTAAAGGAGGGAAGATTTAGGCTGGGCATGAGAAAGAAATTCCTTCCACTGATGATGGTGAAACACTGGCCCAGGGTGCCCAGAGAGGTGGAAGATGCCCCATCCCTGGAGACATTCCAGGCCAGGCTGGACGGGGCTCTGAGCAACCTGATCTAGTTGCAGATGTCCCTGCTCATTGCAGGGGCTTGGACTGGATGACCTTCGAAGGTCCCTTCCAAGCCAAACTATTCTGTGGTTCCAGGACAAGAAAATCAGATAGCAAAGGTATCATGACCACACACATATCACTCTTATAGCTACCGCACTGCCCGTGGAAAGTCTCAGACGGGATAGGGCCTTCATTGTAACCTGTGCCTGTGCCCAATGCATTGCATGTGCATGCAGCAGGTCTGCTTTGAACAGATAAACCTCTATAGCCTGAAGACTGGAATCACTGAGACAGGCTTTCTGCAAACTTGCGCCTAAGTCTCCAAATGATACACCCCAGAAAGACTATCTGTCATGTCTCCACAAGATTTACAGATGTTTTCTACAGAGCCATAGCCTTCAAAAGTAGAGTCCCTGCATTCCCAAAAGCTCACAGGGCTGTACACAACCAGAAGCACAAATTGTATGCTCATTTTTTCCGGCTACTTTAAAAGTAAATAGACTCCAGAATTACCTTCAATGAAACAGTTTGTTTGAAGAATTTGAGCACCATGTGGCAAAAGCAGCTGGGATGAATATTATGTTGTAAAGATGCTGTAATTTTGATGAGTTTGCCATTATCCACTGTGGCTGTTAGGAGTTAAATCAGAGGTGAGTTATGAAGAGAAAAAGAAAAAGGCAAAAGCAATGCCGGCATGGCAAGGTGGAGTTCAGCCTACACCAGGAATCCATTGTGAAACAACAGGGATGCCGTGAGCTGGGGAATGCACTGGTGAATGCCTGGCCGGGCGACAAGAACCCAGATCTGGAACTAGAAGAAAAGAGGAGACCCAAACCTGAAAGGTGCTGGCCTGCCAGAAAAGACAGCTTGGAGATCACGTGTGTGTGTGTGTGTGTGTGTGTGTGTAAGGGGAACTGTCAACACCACCTGGTGTTGACTCCTGGGAGAAACACCCATAACAAAGGGGTCACTCTTTGAACTCAAGACTGAGAGCAACTCAAGAGCAACAACAACCAAACCAAAAGTATCTTAGCACAACTTAATGGGAGAAACAAAAGCTAATGGGGAAATGTATGTATGGGCTACACTCCGTTCATCCTCTCTTTGGCACTCCACATCCTTTCAGGTGAATAAATAGTGCTTTATATCAATGAATCTGTGTTTAGATAACTGGCCAGCAATCATCCCCCCTCCTTCCTTACACATGGGGGTCAGGTCTTGGCTGGATGCCTTCACAGCTCGAGGAGGGAGGGCAGAGTTTTGGGAAGGAAACAGCAACCTAGTCCCAAAGCCTGTCCCAAAAGCAACCAAGCCACCCCTTATGGGTACCCACCACTGTCCACCAACAAACAGAGGAACCTGGACAACAACCTCAGGCCAGACAGCTAAAGGTAAACGAGATGTCATCTGCTCTCAGCATCAACCAGACTCCCCGAGGACAGAGGCTGCCAGGTGCCCAGAAGAGCTGGGTCTGTTGCATTAACACCCCTAGCAAGGCTGTGGGGAGGATAGATGGTAAAGTGCCCCAAATGCATAGACATGAGGAAGAAATTTTTTACAGTGAGGGTGGTGAAACAGGTTGCCCGGAGAGGTGGTAGATGCCCCATCCCTGGAAATATTCAGGGCCTGTCTGGATGGGGCTCTGAGCAACATGATCCAGTTGCAGATGTCCTTGATCATTGCAGGGGAGTTGGATGAGATGACCTTTGAAGGTCCCTCCCAACCCAAACTATTCTGTGATTCTATGATCTGCCCCAGTAAGACCCTCAAAGGGTGGCACCTGTGAAGAGTGGTGGTGTCCCTGCACACACCTGCTTCTAGGGCCATGGCCGACTTTAGGAGAAATTAGTGACCATTTGGAAATACACGTTAAATCATAACCCACTAATATTATTTTTTTTTCTTACCAGAGTATTTTGCAGCGGTTTTGTATATACAAACAAATACTACCTGAACCTTGTGTAAGTTTGGTGTTGCCTGCAGGGAAGTGGTTAAATTCATGTTCGTCATAATTGTTTAAACAACTATGCCATCACAATCAAATATGTAAAATGATTCATGCTAATGTAGATTGGTGAATTTAGAAAGCACCATAGTTTCCAAGCACAGATTAGACAGGTAGATGCATTCAAAATAAAATATGTTGCACGGTGAGGTAGGCGGAGTATACAGCAGAATAATAAAAACAAGTAATATAAAGAAATTGAAGATTTATGATTCTTAAAAGATTGTCACAATTCTTCCTTGACAAAATCAGTGCAATCAAACTGCTCACGGGTAATGCCTCCTTTCCTCAGCTGCACCCAGGTATGTGTGTGCTGCAGCACGAATGAACAGAGAAGGTGTTTTGAATTTCTCTTTCACAGAGATCCACATTCCTGAGAACCGGTTTATCATGAGGACCCACGGATGCACCAGCCTGACTGCTCCAGCCCATATCTCTCACTTACTCTGTTCATGCCTCGTATTCCCTCAGTGACCCAGGGCAGGTGGCAGAGACAACACTGTCAGCCTCAGCTGCTAATGTCTGAAATCATGTCCCACCAAAAATAATCTGAAAATAGTACAACAGATCTTATGAACTCAGTTTGCCTATAGGGTTTTGAGCTCCTTCTGCATCACATATGACAGTAAAAAAAAACAACTCTAACTGCATTGCAGAAGTACGGCCACGGTGACATTTAAGAACAGCCAAACACATTAATGACTGCTTTTGGAGACCAATGATTTCACTCCATGCTCCACCCAAGAAACTGGAACAGCACTATTTGCAGTCATGATTATTCTTAGCTAGGTTGCCATGGAACAAAGCCTGGTTAATCCTAATGGACTGATTCAGGAACAATCTCTCTTTCTAATCTCATTGCCTAATTCTTTATCACTCCCATTAGGTTAGTATTTATCCAAGATGTAAAAGCACCATGATTTTCAAAGTGTAGTCATTTCACTACGTTGAGTGGTAGCAGTACGATCCTCTTGCTAAGAATAATACAAGATGTTTTTGTTTCTCTTTGAAGTAAGCAGAGCAAAGAATTTTTCCTTCCAGAAGCAGATTAAATCTCCATTGAATTTTCCTTGAATTCACAGGATTTGGTACACATGAATTCATACGTTCCTTTGAGACGTGGAAATTACAAACATTCAGTCAGTGATACGTTCTCATTTGCCAGCCAAATGACGATTTTGGTGAATGTGCATATAATACAGATGGGCTGTTAAAAGACATTATTGGGTTTTGTGTATTCTTCAAGGGGTTTTTGATAATTAATGTTGCAGGAATTAAATCATGGTCAGGTAGTGGGAAGCAGATAATGGGGAAAAGGATGCCATTAATGTTTGTAATTTGCCTCATACAGAAACATATATACAGAGACTTTCTTGAATAAGACCCTGGAAAAATATAATGCAAGCTTCTTGCACACAGACCTAAGCTTGAAGTGATTAAAGCCACAGCAATATTTGCTTTAAAATAAAGAGCATCATAAGGTCGTGGCAGACACCACCACTCTGTTGTCTGCATTCTGGGGAGCAATGTAATGTAATTTTAAAGTACTTCATTGCTGGAATGAATTTCAGAAAGCTATTAAAACCAGAACGGACAATAGAGGTATTCGTAAGTTCTTTCTAATTCAGCAGGAGTATAGATTTTATGTGGAGGTTGCACAAGGAAAGTTGCACTCTCCTCAGGCTAAATTATGCATAGACTTAAGCTGCTGTAAAAATATTGGCTTAGAATATGAAGCTGATAGTGTTAGGTAAATAATAATAACAAATGTAAGCTCCGAATACAGAGCTCCAGATTGATTTGATGGAAGCCTGCACCCGATACCTTCTGTGTTTCAAGATGATTTCTGGAAGGAAGGGGAAAAGCATGTAAAGCTGTACACATGGTGACTTCTCAGTGCTCCCTATTCAGAGCAAGGTTTCTTGTGAGGTTTTGTCTCACAGAACGAAAGCCCCTCTATGACTCTGAGTCCAGTGCCCTTCATTTCCTTTCATGGGGTCCAGACTAGAATGCTAGATTCTCTTTTTTTTTTTTTTTCTAGGAGTGACCATAGATAAATCCAAAAGAGAGCACTTGACTATTAAGGTTCTGCTAGAGTACATACTATAGATGTTGAGGAGAAGGATGAATACTTCTGAACTTCTGAGTACAAACAGTGGTCATTCTTTTTTGACATGAGAAAAAAATGTGCAAGTGAAGCATTTCAATATTTACCAGTGAGAGAATTTGATTGAAATGTGCCTAATACAAAAATGCAGTCCTTGGATACTCTCTGAAATAAATTTAGTAACAATTTCAACTGAAGTTATTTCATATGTTAAAGTATAAAGCAAACACTGAGGTCTGCAGTTTCCAGAAACTGAACTGTGTATTAAATCACATGATTTATCAAAGCCCTCAGTGCTGGGCGCTGCCGTCTCACTCTTTCCTGTTCCTGAGCACGGGGACCCGCTGGGGTCAGTCCTGTGTGGTTCTGACTTGAGGTTCCCTTTGGGGATGGTTTGGTTGGGAAACAGCAGGATCAGGCCAGGAGAGAGGAACAGAGAAAGTTACTGTACAGGTACTGCAGAAAACTGCAGTTCCTCCCCTGTCTGAACTCTGTGGGCTGTTCCTGCCTGAACAAAATGTAATTACACACCGTAAATGTAAAGATGACAGCTCTACCTCTCTCTCATTTCATTTTTTTCTTTATTTCTTTCCCCAAAAGGCTCTTTATAGCCTCTGCTGAGAAATGTGGTAGACAAAATATTTCCAAACACAGGGTTCCAGTCTGTATCCATGTGTACAATACAAACTTATCTTCAGTCTTTTTGTTGTGAGAAAGGGGTTAATAATTGTATGGACTGTCCAGTCATGTTTTGAAAGTGCATTTTCAAAAGCTTTCAACCAGTCAAATCAGAAGTCGTCTTCTGTAGGGAACTCGGATGGATTTTTCCACAAAGGCCATTTCTGTTACAGATTACAGCTTCTTCTCTTATGATGTTTGGGAAGCGATTCTTGCAAGAATTATTAATGTCAACAATAAATATTTTTTCATCTTTCATCATACAGAAGAGTATCTAAGAATCTGTCTGGGTGCATCACTATGTTGCCTGAGCTCTAGATCAAAGAAACCACGTAGAATGTAACCACTGGAATGTGAACATTTATCTAATGTTATCGGTACTGCTTGTTCTAGTATTAATGACCCAATGAATTGTGGAAAAAAAAGTTGTTTATCAAACCTGAAGACCATTTATGATTCAATATTAATGTTCTAAATTAAGCGTTGTGTGTACTTCATAGCCCCCTATTCTGAGAAAAAGGCTGTAAAAGAAGTATTAAATTGTTGTTTATTTAGTAGAAGGCAAATCAGAGTAATATCAGCTTATTTTCAGACATACTTGACCAGGTATTTCTTCTGAGCTGTACAATCAAAATATTATGTGTAATTTTCTTTACTCTTTTCTTTCTTTTCCTTCCCCCCTCCCTCCACCTTCACTCCCCTTGGGAAAGTGTTCCCATTTCCACTTCATAAAGAACTGACTTTATCATTTTGTTATCATCTCTGGACAATATAACTGCAGCCTTTCTCTGGAGAGCCCTGGCCTCTCCTTTTCCCCAGCACTGTGTTCTCACCAGTTTTTCCCCTGTCCACTTTGCTGTCCATTTTGCTTTCTTGATTAGGCAGTGCCTGTGCTGCAGCTGCAAAGAAATTTGGCTGGGGGTTGAGCTCATCAGCCTGTTCACAGAAACCCCCTCTGTGTGAGTTTGTGCCAGGAAGCCTGGCAGGGAGCAGGGACGGTGCCAACTCCTAGTCGGGGATCCCTGCTGGAGCCGGTGCTTTGCTCTTACGCTAACAAAAGGATTACGAAGCACAGTCAGGCTCTCTGGGTGGTGCTGTGTCCCACGCAGGGCCTGTGTGCCCAGTCGGTGCCCATGCCCGAGTGCTGCAGCTTCCCATGGGATGTGGGACATAGGAGGTGGTGTGCAGGATGTGGGATGGAGGATGCGGGATGAGCTACTGCCTGCAGCTTGACTCCTCCTGCATTTCTGTCACCCCATCAGGGCCATGTGGCCCTTTGCCTCTGGGTTTGGTTCACTACTCCTTTAAGCTCTTTTAAGAACAACTGTAACATCTACCCAGATAAAAACGAAATGACAGATGGATGGGGATTGATAAGTGGTGTGGTTCTTTGCACATTACAACTATTCTGCCACAAAGATCTTGATTTCCTGCTACACTAAGTGCTGTTTTATGTCATTAACATTTGCTGCTCCCCTGAACCGGTCCTGGTGAAGTTATCCATTAGAGGGAGCTACAGAGCAATTTATTAGTAAATCAGCTTAAAGGCATCGTTTAAAACATTATAATACACATACGGCATAATAATACTTCAACAATAGGTGCAGAAATGGCTCTGAGGCTTTTTCTTTATTGTGGCAAATTACTTTAAGCCCTACTTGGGCTGATTCCCTGAGCATGGTAACTAGAGCCCTCTATTTTAAAGCCCTTGTTTATTTTTTTGAACATCCCTCCCTGCTGTGCAGCTATCCCATTCCCATAGCACGTGCATTATTTACAAAGACGTTTAAAATATTGATGTAATCTCAAAAAAAAAAAAAAAATCACTCTTGTGTTTCCTAGGTCACTATTTCTCTTATCTTGATAAGAAAAAAATGCTGAGGGGATTGCAGACCAGCCTGCCCTTCCCGTGGGGGTACTGGAGAGCTGGGCTGTAGTCAAAACCACCCAACGCCAGCCGGAGCACAGGGACCCGTGCTGTGGATAAGCTCTGGAAGTGCAAAGAGGATTTAAGTACAGCCCACAGCTGCTGCTGCACACAGCGACAAGGCTGAAAATCACAGACCTGTTGGCTGCCAGAAGCAGCCACCAAAGACAGTCCCATCGCTTGGAAGCAGATACTATTTTTGAGTAATGATCTCCTGCTGCAATATATACTGACAAAATAAGTGTTTTGATGAAACAGATGGTAACCCTAATTAACTTTGGCATTTTCTCCCATAAACCAAATAGTTTGAGTTGAATTAGCTGGCCTCTTTTTTTTTTTTTTTAATTAAACAAACCCATTTGCATCTGATCAGCCACAAGTTTATACCCAAACAATAAAACAGCCAGTTTTAAGAAATCTGGCTGGGACACAGCCCAGGCCATCAGCGGCTCTGGCAGCTCCAGCACCAGCAGCCCAACCAGGGAGATGCAGGTCTGCAGCACCGAGCTGCCCTCCCACCCTAGGAACCCGCCCCAACACTGGGATCCTGCCTGTTCCTTTACATTTGTTTACATTAAGCGTAAAGAATGCAGCTGCTGCAAAATAAGGTAAAGTCTACTGTGCAAGCCAGTGGCAGTGGTTTAGTTTTCCGTGTTATTTATCAGCAAAACTGGAATCTTCATTTCAGCTATTTGGACATAAACATACTGACATAAACCAGAGTAGATAAATTATTCCAATTCTGTTGTAAATGCATAGGTATTTGAATCCTTCCCCACTGCTTCAAAAACACAATAAAGGCTCTGCCAGAGGTCCCGCCTAAAATCATTTATCACACTTATTTTCTCAGTTTATGTTGCAGCAGGAGATCATTATTCAAAAGCACCATTTGCTTCCAAGTGATGTAACCATCTTTGGTGACCATTTATAATACGATTAAAATGTCCCTGCAGCTTTACCTTGGTTTCTTCAGCAGGAAGTTACATTTCAAAGGATTCCTCACTGACAAGTTCAGAAGATCAAATTATAAAAGTCCTCAGACTTCTTTCTCCTGATGTTTTGTGCAATGCCTTAGTGTGGATGTGTACTAGAGAAGTCTGAAAGTGTGGGAATTGGGGCTTTCTGATTGTTTTTTACTGTAAATAAAGCAAAAAGGTCTCAGATTCCCATGACAAGGCAGTACACTTGTGTTTCTCCCTACTTTCAACAACACTATAACCATGTTGAGGTCAAGCTGGTCATTTGGCTTATCCCAGTTTCATCACTGCCTGGAGAAATGAGTGCAGCGAGAAAAAACGCTGGAGCCAGCCCAGATGATGGCGAGTCAATGTAAAATAACAAAGGGCAGAAGTTTCAGGGCCTGTTTGTAAAAAGCCTTCTCATCAGCCCGTCAAGTAGAGCACGGCCTCACTCAGTGAAAATTCCTGAGGATTTCAAGGGGCAATTTGACTGCAGATGTGCAGGCTGCAGCTGCAGGCAGTGTCTCGGGGCACAGTCTCACTGCCCATCAATAGCCAAGAAAGTGCTGTCAGTGAGGGTCAAGGCAGGGGAAGGCAGGCCAGCGGTACCGCAGTCTCACAGGCAGATTTCCTACGGCAATGACAGCTTTGCCTGGATTTGTATTTTCAGATTTCCTCCGTGGAGGCTGCCCCCTCTCTGCTCACACCTGGGACAGCTAAAGCTGGGTCTAGATTTGTCTTCTCGTACCCATCTTTACTGCCTCACTGGTTCCCTCTGATGCATTTCTGTGTGACTGTGGATCCCTCAGCACCCTCTCTGTGTGAGCTTTGCGCAAGAAACTGTGCTGGGGTCTTTGGCAAAAGCAGAGGGGGCAGCTGCAAAACTTGTGTGAGCAGGAGCTGCTGGGAGTGGTCACAGTCCCGCTTTACCTCTCAGCTTCTGGCAGCCAACAGGTCTGTGATTTTGAGCCTTGTCGCTGTGTGCAGCAGCAGCTGTGGGCTGTACTTAAATCCTCTTTGCACTTCCAGAGCTTATCCCCAGCACGGGTCCCTGTGCTCAGGCTGGCATTGGGTGGTTTTGACTACAGCCCAGCTCTCCAGTACCCCCACGGGAAGGGCAGGCTCCTCTGCAATCCCCTCCGTGTTTTTTCTTATACAGATGAGAGAAGTAGTGACCTAGACAACAAAAGAGTGATTATTTTTTGAGATCACATCAATATTTTAAACATCCTTGTAAATAATGCACGTGCTATGGGAATGGGATAGCTGCACAGCAGGGAGGGATGTCCAAAAAAATAAACAAGTGCTTTAAAATAGAGGGCTCTGGTTACTGTGCTCAGGCAATCAGCCCAAGTAAGACCAAAACTAATTCACATTAATAAGGAAAAAAAAAAAAACAACAGAGCCATTTCTGCACCTATTGTCGATGTAGTATTATTATTATTTCCTAAGTGTATTTAACATGTTTTAAAACGATGCCTGAACTGCTCATAAATTGCTCTGTAGCTCCCTCTAATGGATAACTTCACCAAGACTTCAGGGGAACGGCGAGTGACGAGATAAAACAGCAGCTGGTGTAGCACGAAATCAAGATCTCAGTGGCAGAATAGTTGTGACGTGCACAAAGTGACAACACCGTTATGAATCCCCATCCATCTGTCATTTCGTCTTTATCTGGGTAGATGTTACAGTTGTTCTTAAAAGAGCTTAAAGGAGCGGTAAACCAAGTCCAGAAGCAAAGGGCCGCACAGCCCTGGTGGAGTGGAAGTGCAGAAGGAGTCAGGCTGCAGGCAGCAGCTACATCCCGCATCCTCCAACCCACATCCTACACCCCACCTCCTATGTCCCACATCCCATGGGAGGCTGCACCACTACATGTCCCTGCATGGGACACAGCACCACCCAGAGAGCCTGACCGTGCTTTATAATCCTTTCGTTAGCGTACGAGCAAAGCACCAGCTCTAGCAGGGATCCCCGTCTAGGAGGTGGCACCGTCCCTGCTCCCTGCCAGGCTTCCCGGCATAAAAACACACAGAGGGGGTTTCTGTGAACAGGCTGATGAGCTCAACCCCCAGCCAAATTACTCTGCAGCTGCAGCACAGATACTGCCTACCCAAGAAATGTGTTGCTGAACCCAGAGCAAATTAAAAGAACCTTGTAATCTAATAACGAGGCTAAAAAATGAATGGCACAATATAGTAATTCACAAGCAGCAATGTCAGAGTATAGGATCATTTTAAATCAATGGCATCCACACTGAACTAAACAAGTTATTATAAAAATCTGTATATGACAATTCAAAGAGAAGCCAGAATTCCTCTTGTGTAGATCAAAATGTACACGAAAGCTTGCAACACATGAGTGTGGATTTTCACACCAATCTTTTTCAACACTTGGCTCTTGTACAGTTGCAGCTAAGGCCACGGAGATTAGCACACTCAAAATGGGATAAAATCTGATTGGTTTCCAGTTCTGAAAATTGTTTTAGCTCCAAGATCCCCAGGAAGTCAGACATGAGAGAGAGCCGTAACAAAACCGACTCTTATATCTCTACAAACAAACAACACTAGTTAAAGCCACACTTTATTTGCACGCACATAACAATTGCCATCCAACACATATTTGTCTCACATGTATACCAGGAACATTTAGTTTGTTGAAGGGTTTGTGTCAACCCCAACCCACAGTTAGCAACAACCATTATTTTCTTTAGGAGAAGGAAGTATTCCAGAATGTCAATTATTTCTAATACTGGCTTTGAAACCAAGTTGATGTTTCACAAGCAGAAGAAGAGCGATAGTGGACACCAGACTGGGTACAGAGCAAAACAACATCCAAAAACAAGAGGAAAGCTGTGAAATACCACAGTTGTAGTGTTGGGTTTAATCCCCATTGAAGCAATATATTTGTGAAGTGAAATATGTAAGTTTAAGGAATAGCATTTAATATTCTAATGCATGATGATTTGCCTCACAATGATGCAGAAATCACTTAATTCAACAGGAGGCCCGAGGCTCAGCTGACACAAGTCCCAGGCTGCCCAGTGTCACTGTCTTGGAAGGAACCTGAGGTGACATGGGGTGAAGGACTCATCCAGACAGGAAGATTTTGGTCCACATGGGCTATACATGGGGGTCTGTATGCTCTTTCACTAAGAACTACATAATTATCATCTTTCATCCAGGCCTACCTGACTTCTTCTGCCCCTTCTGGATGTTAATACCCCATCTGCACCACAATGAGATGCGTCATTCAAGCATAAACCCAGGCACTTGGAAATTATTCTGTTTAAAAAATATATATATATACTTACAGTAAAGACTTTTTTGCAGAGTAGCTTCTGTTTCAGAAATCACACAGGTGAGGTTTGGGTCTTCAGAAGGTTGTGCACTTTGAAGGGTCAGTATAAGCATCCGTGACAGAGAATCAAAAGAAACCTGTTTCTGTGCAACAGCAAAGTGCACAGGGGAAAAACTGGTGAGAACACAGTGCTGGGGAAAAGGAGAGGCCAGGGCTCTCCGGAGAAAGGCTGCAGTTATATTGTCCAGAGATGATCACAAAATGATGAAGTCAGTTCTTCATGAAGTGGAAATGGGAACTTCTTTTCTGGTAAAGAGGAGAAAAAACAAAACAAAACAAAAATAGACCTAACATTCTGAATGTACAGCTCAGAAGAAATACCTGGTCAAGTATGTCTGAAAATTAAAATAAGCTGATATAACTTTGATTTGCCTTCTACTAAATGAACAACAATTTAATACTTCTTTTACAGCCTTTTTTTCTCAGAATAGGGGGCTATGAAGTACACACAACGCTTACTTCAGAACATTAGTACTGAATCATAAATGGTCTTCGGGTTCGATAAACAACATTTTTTCCACAATTCATTGGGTCATTAATACTAGAACAAGCAGTACCACTAACATTAGATAAATGTTCACATTCCAGTGGTTACATTCTACGTGGTTTCTTTGATCTAGAGCTCAGGCAACATAGTGATGCACCCAGACAGATTCTTAGATACTCTTCTGTATGATGAAAGATGAAAAAATATTTATTGTTGACATTAATAATTCTTGCAAGAATCGCTTCCCAAACATCATAAGAGAAGAAGCTGTAATCTGTAACAGAAATGGCCTTTGTGGAAAAATCTATCCGAGTTCCCTACAGAAGACGACTTCTGATTTGACTGGTTGAATGCTTTTGAAAATGCACTTTCAAAACATGACTGGACAGTCCATACAATTATTAACCCCTTTCTCACAACAAAAAGACTGAAGATAAGTTTGTATTGTACACATGGATACAGACTGGAACCCTGTATTTGGAAATATTTTGTCTACCACATTTCTCAGCAGAGGCTATAAAGAGCCTTTTGGGGAAAGAAATAAAGAAAAAAATGAAATGAGAAAGAGGTAGAGCTGTCGTCTTTACATTTACAGTGTGTAATTACATTTTGTTCAGGCAGGAACAGCCCACAGAGTTCAGATAGGGGAGGAACTGCAGTTTTCTGCAGTACCTGTACAGTAACTTTCTCTGTTCCTCTCTCCTGGCCTGATCCTGCTGTTTCCCAACCAAACCATCCCCAAAGGGAACCTCAAGTCAGAACCACACAGGACTGACCCCAGCGGGTCCCCGTGCTCAGGAACAGGAAAGAGCGAGATGGCAGCGCCCAGCACTGAGGGCTTTGATAAAAGTTTCTGCAAATTGCAGAACCTCTATATTTCCTTCATATTCATACACATGAAAACAAATAGCAACAATTTCAACTGAACTCTTTCAGGGAGTATCCAAGGACTACATTATAGCATTAGGCACATTTCAAGCAAATTCTTTCACTGGTAAATATTGAAATGCTTCACTTGCACATTTCTTTCTCATGTCAAAAAAGAATGACCACTGTTTGTACTCAGGAGCTCAGGAGTATTCATCCTTCTTCTCAGCATCTATACTCGGCCCTCTGAAAGGGAAAGAATAAACCCACAGTCTGATCTGTCACTTGGTGTCTCACAGTTCCTCAGATAAATGAGTTAAATCAGTTCAGATTCCAGCAGATCCTCCTATACATCTTAAAAGATATAAAATCAGCATGATATAAGGGAATGGTGAAAGAATACTTTGTCTGGACAGAAAAACAACCAAACAACCAAACAAACACCACAGAAATGTCTTTCAACTTCCACAAGGTTTGATAAAATTCTGTACCAAGAGAACCTGGAAAGTGCCCATCATACCTGGATTCAAAGAAACTCAGTGCCCCAACATCATGGGGACTTGGAAAGTTCTTCTCCAAGAGTTCCACAGTACCCTTTGGCAGCTGTAAATCAAGAGTAAAGAATCAACAAGTCAGTTAGCAAAAGAAATATGTAGAAAAACAGCATCCAGCCTTCATGATGATTGATTCCCATAAATCAAGAAAGTTAGCTGGTCCAGAGTGAGAAATATCCATCAGTAGTGAGACACTGAACTGTAAAGGTGGCACCACTTCCCATTCAAACAAATCCTCCCTTGATTTCTTCCTTTTATTCAAATAACGTAAGGCATCTTTTTAACCAAATGACTGTGCCAAGAATGAAGAAATTATAGCAGAGGAGAAAAGCAGCTTGTATACAAAGTATGTGCGCTAGCAGAGCCTTAATAGTCAAGTGCTCTCTTTTGAATTTATCTACAGTCATTCCTAGAAAGTGGGAAAAAAAAAAAAAAAAAGAAAAAATAGTAATTCTAGCACTCTAGTGTAGACCCCATGAAAGAAAACGAAGGGCACTGGACTCAGGGTCACAGAGGGGGTTTGGCTCTGTGTGAGAGAACCCTGCAAGAAAGCTTGCTCTGAATAGGGAGCATTGAAAAATCATCAAGTGTACTTTTTAAATGCTTTTCCCCTTCCTTCCAGAAATCCTCTTGAAACACAGAAGGTATCAGGTGCAGGCTTCCATCAAATCAATCTGAAGCTCTTCAGTAGCAGCTTACATTTATTATTTATATAACACTATCACCTTCATATTCTAAGCCAATATATTTACAGCAGTTTAAGTCTAGGCATAATTTAGCCTGAGGAGAGTGAAAGTTTCCTTGCGTAACCTACACTTAACATCTATATCCTGTTGAATTATAAAATACATATGGGCTTTGAACAGTTAATATACAAATAGCACACAAGCAAGCATGCTAAATAACAGTGCACAAATTCCTTATTTCCATCTTTTCCCTCATTTACATCTGATGTGTTCTTCTGAAGCAAGCAGGAAATCTAGACTAACCTTGCTTTCACAGGCTGATGACTGAAAAGCTGAAGTATTCAGAACTGCAGGATAATTTTGCATCTCCTGTTGCAAAAGACCCTTAAAAGACAGAATGTTGAACATGAAACGCTTTGTTCTTGATGTGGAAAAAATACAGAAAAATGGCCAATGCCAGGTTGGGTTTCTTTTTATTGTTAAAACATTAAAACAAAGCATTTCACCAAATACAAGAAATTTAGGGGTTTTCTGAAGTTACAAACATCTGAATCATCAAGAGAAAGTGTTGAGCTATACATAGTCCAACATTAATCCATCAATTTAATGTATATTAGTACATGCTTAAAACATGGCCCAAATACGAAATCACAAAATAAGTACCTTGATGCTTCTAAGTCTGAGACAAGTAAGTCAGAGAATTGAGTGCAATCAATTTCCAACAGTGACTATACACTCAATTACAACCTCAGGGCAGAATTATTCCAGAACGATTGGTGGTTTCTCCTGCCTGGCTCATTCACGTTCCATTTGGTGAGAATTTTGATTTTGAGAATTTGATAAAAACATTTTGAAAAATACAACATTTAACAAATGTGAAAAAACAAGTTCAGTCTTCACAGGAATATATGGATTGCTTGTCAGTCCAGTCCTTAATTGCCCGTATGTTTTACAAATCTTTACAAAACTAATTTGTATCCATTTTGGTTTCAAAAACATAGTACATCTGAAAAATAAAATATGACTCTACTAATGGGTAATACAAAGACATGAACACATATTTAAAATTACTCCCGAAAGTAAATAATTTCTGTAACACAGCTATAAGACAAGTTAAACATAGTACAATAAACCATGCATCTTCTGACTTGTCAGATCAGCTAAACTACTTGGTTAACATACAGCAACACTTTTGAACACTTCTGTAAATCCAGCTTTTCTAGTAAAAGGAAAAAAGATTAAATTTGTTCTTCAAGTGGTTCAAGGCTGTCCAAGTGTTTTTTAGGTGTATCATCACTATGACGGCTTTGGCAATGGGTTAAATGTTTCTTAAAGCCTCGGGGAAAATTTGATTCAAAATTACAACGTGGACACTTCAACAAACTTTGACCATGAGCAGCAACATGGTTTTTAAGAAGAGACTCCAAGAGAAAGGCTTTGCCACATATTTTACACTTGTAGGGGCTTTGAACATTATGTTTGTTAACTAAATGGTGCAAGACAGCACCTTTTTTCATTGCACGACAGCAACAAATTTTGCAATAATACTTTCCCTTGCCACGTTTCATGTATTTTGCTATTTCTTCCTCAGAGATGAAAGCCTCTTTCTCTTCAGTGAACTGCAGCACACATGGTGGCTGCATGGGAGCAGCTGCATCTATTTTGCCCTCTTTGCCGTAATCAGATGACTCCATATCATACTGCTCTTGGTCACTGTTGGATTCTTGCTCCTTTATCTCCATCGAGTCCATCTCTGTTTTTCCACACTCGCTGCTATTTAGCTCAGAATCTGAGTTCTCCTGGTTTTCCTTCTTGGGCTTCTTTTTTGGGCATGAATATAACAAGTCTTCCGGTGATTCTTTGGCTAATATTGATTGTTCAGCATGTGAGAATAAATCATCCAGTGGTTTCTGATCATGTAAACTGTGAGAAAGAAAGTCACTCTCACCAGACTCACTAGGTGTCTGGGGCTCGGAGGAAAAACCTGGAGCAGACTTGTGAGGCTCAGAAAACAGGATGTTCTTCTGGATTTCAGAAGGTACAGTAGTTTCAGCATGTCTCTGGACATCAGAGGATAAAGCAGCAGCAGGCTTCTGCATCTCAGAAAACACAGCATGCTTCTGAACATCAGGGGAAACAGATTTCTGGGAGTCAGTAAAAAGAGCTTGTCTGGGGGTCTCAGGAGAAACAGAAGGAGCAGGTTTCTGGGACTCAGTAAAGAGGCCATGTTTCTGAATTTCAGGAGAAGCAGATTTCTGAGACTCTGGAAAGGAAGCGTGCTCCTGAACTTCAGGGGAAATGGGAGCAAGTTTCTGGGCTTCAGAAAACAGGCCATGCTTCTGGGCTTCAGGAGAAACACGAGCTGATTTCTGGGCTTCTGCACAGAGGGCATGTTTTTGGCCTTCAATAGAAACAGCAGAAGTAGACACCTGATTCTGAGTCTCAGAAAAGACACCACGTTTCTGGACATCAGTAGAAACAGCAGGATTAGATTTACGAGACTCTGGGAACAGCGCTCTTTTCCGAGGTTCAGGGAAATGAGCCCGTTTCTGAACCTCAGATGAAGCAGCGGAGGTGGATTTCTGGGTTTCAGAAAAATACATAGATTTCCGGGACTCAGAAAGTTTCCAAGATTCAGGAGATACCGAAGCACCAGGCTTACGGACCTCAGGAAAGAAAGCAGGCTTCCAGGAGTCAGAGGAAACAGTGTGACTAGACTTTCGAAGTTCAGGAGAAACAGGGGGAGAATGCTTCCACGTGTCAGGGGACAGAACCGGTTTCCAGCCTTCAGGGTAAACAGATGAGATGGGTTTCCAGGGCTCAGAAGAAACAAGAGTAGACTTCTGGGATTCAGAAAAGGACGTAGATTTCCACGAGTCAGAAACAAGCCTCCTAGGTTCTGGTGACCCAACAGGGCCAGACCTTCGGGACTCAGGGGCAGACCTCCGGGATTCTACGGACACCGACACGGCAGGCTTTGGAGCCCAGGGAGAAACCGTGGAAGACTTCTGCACCTCGTGAGGTGTGGATCTCCAGGGCTCAGGGGAAACAGTCGGACCAGGTCTCCACGACTCTGGCGAAATTGCAGGAGCTGGCCTCCGGCTTTCAGGAGAAGAAGCAGAAGCAGGCCTACGCATTTGAGAAGGATGTCTCCGGGGCTCAGGAGAGCCAGCTGGGGCATACCTTCGTGGTTCAGGGGATCCTGCTGGGGTAGGTTTCTTTGGTTCTGGTGACACAGCTGGGGAGTATCTGCGGGCCTCCGGAGAGACAGCGGGAGAGTGGCGGCGGGGGTCCGGTGATACAGCAGGGGAATGGCGACGGGGCTCTGGAGACATTGCCGGGGAATGGCGGCGGGGCTCCGGGGACACAGCTGGGGAATGCCGACAGGGCTCTGGGGACACAGCCGGGCCTGGCTTCTGTGGGTCAGGGGACACAGCAGGAGACGGTTTCTGTGGGTCAGGGGACACAGACAGGGACGGCTTCTGTGGGTCGGGGGACTCAGCAGGAGAAGTCTTCTCTGAGTCTGAGGATACGGCTGAGGCTAACTTCTCTGGATCTGGAGATGCGGCCTGGGCTGACTTTTCTGGATCTGGGGACATGGCCTGGGCTGACTTCTCCAGCTCTGAGGAAGCTGCCTGAGACAACTTCTGGGGCTCTGGGGACACTGATGATTTCTGAAGCTTGGAGGAAACAAGAGGTTCTGATTTGGGGAGTTCAGGAGAAAAGGCAGTTTTACATGACTCAGGGGAAAGGGTAGGTTTCTGTGGCTCTGATGTGACACTTTTTTTGGAGGAATCTGAATCTCCTTCTACCTGTTCTTTCCGCTCCCCATTCCACTTGTCAGGTGCTGCATGTTGCGCTGTGATGTGATAATACACGTTGCAATACATCTTGCTGGTAAAGAAACACTTGTGGCAGTGAAACAGTTTTGCACTTTTTTGATAAAATATAAGTTTACCCAAACCAGCAGCATCCATTTCATCACAATACTCTGGGTGTATGGTACCCATATGAATTTGTATGTTCTCATAGTCTGTTCCTCTGAAGCTGCAGTGATCACACTCTAAGCGCTCTGTGGTTTTACGTAGTATCTGCAACATGTCCATTTTTCTACAGTCTGTAACAGTTATCACAGCAATGCACCTTTTGAAGAGGAAGCTTCAGTTCCTGCAATAAAGGAAAAAAACAATCTGTACAGTTGTCAATGTTAATTTCAACTCTTTGTTATTTCCAAATAACCACATGTGCTTTTTTCCCCCTAAATTTTAGAAAGCATATAATCTGCATAGGTACTAACTACTTCATAAAGAAATCAAAGCATGGATCTCTCTAACTTCTGCAAATCATTTTACATCAGTAGAACTTGAAAAACAAAGCTTATATTTAACAATAGGCCTGCCTAAGCTGTGTAAAAAAATATCTGCAAGCAAATTGTAAAAAAGAACCCAGGTGATGAAGAGCTAAGTTAATATTTCATTTTATAAACGTGACTTGTTTTCTCAGTTGTCTTTTCTTCCCAGATTTGAAGTGGTTTTATTTATGTTACACATGTAAACTGAAGACAAAAAGTGTTATACTTTGAAACAGTGTCACTGAGATAAGGCCATTTCAAAAGTACATCTTCAGCATAAAATTTCAAAACAAATTAGGTGGTTTTGACCAAGACAAAAAAAAAAGTTCAGGAAGAAAACAGCAGCCTAAAGCCTAGGCTCCATTTTAATCTGTTAAACAGTGTTTTCTTTTCACTAATCACACGAAAAACAAAAGCCGCTGCTCATAAAGACTTTACCCATTATAAAAAGAATTTTTCCCATTCCATTATTTCATCCACTGTTCTAATAACAACAAAATACTGTTTAAAAACAACAGCACTGACTTCTTTCTTCCAGTTGATGTAGTTGACAGCCCTCTGTATTCAAAACATTGTTTGCTTCACCCCAAAGGGAAAGATGCAAATCTCTCAAAATCATTGTTTTTGCAAGACCTTAAAAAAAAAACACACACAAAAAAGAAATGTGGCATCTGAAATGCAAATAATTTTTAATGATTTGGCCAGATTCCACTATTGCCAACAGAATATATCCAGATTACCTACTACAATAAGCAGAAAGCCAAGTCTAACCACATTCTGAAAGCCATTTTCACGTAAATGTGGGAAGTATCTCTATGGTGAAAAGGAACATTTGGACATTTATGTGAAATGCACAGGCTTTTTTCTTGTAGGTTCAAATTAAACAGATGTTACATGAATAATCATGCTAACCTATCAACCTAATTTTGGGGGTCTTGTAAGACATACTGTTTCACAACATACAGTTTTTGTGTCATTTTAACATTAATTTTCCTGTCTAAACATAGACTCACAACTGATCTATAAAATATGCATCCAAATCAAGTTTTCTTAATTTATTCCTAAAGCATTTTTAGCCTGGTTTCTTATGGAAATGAGGCCTACACAAACACATTGCCCTACAGTCAACGCAAACCAAATTGGACAAAGTAATTCAAATTCATTTCAAAATTCTGCAAGTTTAATGAAAGTCAGGAACTGCATAGAAAATGAAAGAAATGTCTCCACTGAGGCTAAAGCTGAATATTTCACTTAACAGTTACTAGATCTGTTTAGTCTGTAATCAGTACATGAATGGTCAGTATGCAAATAGTCTTATAACCTAAAGAACAAGCAGTGTCTGATTCAGCTTGTAATTAAGGAAAAAGAAGGAATTAGAAATACCAGAACAGTGCGCTGTTTTGAGCTTGAAGCGGGGAGAGAATGAAAGTATATTAGCGGTGCTGCTAAAGGATGACTGTCTGGGGAGCAGAGGGCACAAATCCCTAAGAAATAAAGGTTCACCAGCTCACGGAACAACTCGGCATGCACTACGCACCCAGGTTTCACATTAAGTAACCTAAGGAATAGGTAGATTTCCAGTTGGGAAGCACAGCGGGACCACAGACAGGGCTTTAAGACAGATCCTGCTTTACATCTATGAGGCGAATGAACAGCATCCAACCGCAGGCCAGCTACACATGCTACACATGAGAACTCCGCTGCTCTGCAAATGCTGAAGCAGAAAAACATTTGAGGTATAAGTTGTAGTTTCCCAGCCATACAAAAGACGGACCAAAATGTGGTCCACACAACATTCAGTGCTGACCACAAAACACTTCCCAAAATCTTAAAACAAACTTTATATTCCTGTAAAAGATCAAAACAAATCAGAAAAATAATAGTAGTGCTGATTGGTCTGTATCTCTGCAATAACAAACAACTTGTCAATTAAAAACAACCCACGTCAGTCATGTTTTAACACTCTAAAAGACCTACGAGTCTATGAATTTGGGTTGTTTTTTGTTTGGGGGATTTGGGGCAATGGGAGGAAAGGAAGATTTCAATTTGAAAGTAAAAAATTCTGAACTGATCATACAAGCTAAAGATTACAGGTTTTTTAGAAATCACAGCAGAAAATAATTAGGACAATAAAGACATACTGCACTAATCACATTTTCAGAACTGAAAGGGAATTTGTCATTTCCAAAATTGGTGGTAATCCTGAATTGTTAATTTTTTTTTTTACCTAGAAAACCTAAAAAGGCTTTTCCAAACCGAATTTATCATGGCTTACAACAAAGTTCACCAGGCAATCTCTTCTACCCTCTTCACAATTCCCTTTTTCATATCACCTGTTTCTCTTTCTGGAGTCTTCTGTTATTCACTCCTCTCTACTTTACCCCACCACCCATCCCCTCCTTTTATTCAGTCCTATCTTACTTTACGATAGAAATTTCCATTTTCTTTCCAAATGTAACAGTGAGAAAAGGTCCCTGGCTTCCTTCCACAAACTGTCCAAGTTTCTGCTAAGAGTTTTTGATAAGGTTATTCTGGAACTGGAGAAGTTACAGGCAACTCCTCATTTTCATCTCCAGACATCCAAAGGCTGACATTCAAGCCTCTGGCATAAGAAATAATATTAAAGAGCTGCTGGTACTTTCTCTCACACTGCCATCACTCACCATTTTTAATCTTGCAACTTTAACACACCGTAGCTGGCAGTCACTGAAGAAACCTGCCTTTTGTGTTGAATTCCTTACTTAATCGAGGCATACTACTGAACAAGATGACTCCTTGGTATTACAGCACCTTAGTCAACAACTCCATAGAATAGTAAATCTAGTTTTAGAACAGTTACTGTGAGACCAGTAACAAACTTGAACAGCGCTAAGCCACTATTATCTCATGCCGTCAGTTTAAATTCTGAAGAGTAAACTCCGAAATGTTGCTGGTTCACTTAGCACATATGTGACTAGCCAGTGTATAAGATTTTCCTGTCAATCCCTCCTGATCCCTTCTCTCTTTCAGCTCAAAAGCCACTGTCTCTACATAGCTTTGATTACCGCCCTCCGCTGTACTCAGGTTTATCACACAGACAACTGCCTGCTTCACGTCTCTTTGCCATCACCTCCTGTGTCAGAACTTGTTTTGTGCTGGATCCTGCCTTGCCTAGTTGGGCGAAAATTTGAGGAAGAGCATGTCACTGTTTTCTATACAGTCCCATGCCAGCAGAGCCAGCCAGGCTAGAAACCACGTGTTTAGTCACCAGGTCCCCGTGGCTTTGGACCTGCACGAACTGATGGGATCTGTGCTCAGGGGCAGCTTTCTGGCAACACTGAAAAAGATGGACCAGACTCCCTGTGCATAAATGCTTTATTACAGACATCAAAGGGAGATAGCTCTGCACTGCTCCAACTCAAACCCATAAAAAGGGTACAGAAAATAACTGGTCCCATCAATGTGGCAGGGTGACCCACATGAACCGCAGAGGACTTCAGTGATTACTAAATACAAACATCATTCTAGTCATCTGGAGCCCCTTGAAAAGTATGAATTTCAGGATGAGAATCAAGTTGTCATGAGAGACAGGTCCCCCATGAAAGACAGCAGAAGAGAGATGGCCACTAGACTATCTCTTAAGTCTACTTGAAGACTCCAAGGAAAGACAAACAAGTTGCCACCCACCCAAGTACAGATAACTGCTCTGCAGCGTTGAACGCTGTAACAAGGGCACTTCAGCATTGCCCCTACTCAAACTCACCATTACAGGATGCGCCACACCACTGGGGCTGTCGCTGAGGCCGTGCTGCATGCCGCATTTAGGACCATGAAGTACACCACATTCCTTAGCCACTATTCCCTCCTACTTTTCTCATTTTTCATGGCTGTAACACTGAGAAAACAAATATATATACAGCCAAACAGAACTAATTATGTATAATCAGAACACATTACAATTGAAGCAGAAGCCCGAAGCCCAGTATTTATGCTTGTCCTGTGTTTGCATCCTGTCTCCACTTCAAGATGCAGTACCAGGATTCTAGAGTTTGCAATATTAAACTTCAGCTTAAGGCAGCCACAATTCAATCAAACTTTTCATGAGACATGAAGATTTCTACTGAATCTGAACAGGTAAGTGTTTCTGTCTACAAGCTCACTATATCCACAGGTATCAAGTACAGTAACAGCATCAGCACCATCTCAGCTCTCAGTTTGACTAAAGGTTTTTGCTGACCTGAAGTGACAATGGCCACCACTCAGGTTAAAAACTGCTTGAAGAGACCCAGAGACCTCAGCAGTGGGACCACCGGCCTCTACTGCTGCTCCATCAGCCACCTCTACCCAATCCCCTTCTTTCATGCATGTCTAGAACCTACATACAGAGGTTCCTACCACTAGCTCTTCCCTCTCTCCACAAAGATGCTGAAGATCCTTACACTAGTTCCTGTCCCCTACCCTTCACTTCTGGCCATAATCTCCCCTATCACAGGAAGAACAGAAAAACAGCAGAAGAATTGGTTAATGCGGACCCATACCTATCTGAGAAAAGAAGAACCATCACCATTTTTCTTCCTTAGTTCTCAGCATCTGAGAGGCCAAAGACATGATCTGGTAGAAAGAAAATGTACCCAAGAAGTCAGAGGCAATGAGATAATGGCAAATTCTCTAGTTGGCTATGTACACTGTAGGGTAACCACAAAGTGCAGTGAAACAGCATCAGCAATCTCGGTTAAGCTCATGTTAGACTGAGCAACAGAACTGGGCTAAGCTAATGCACAGAGCACACAGACCCCCTGGTATCCTCCCAAGCCGTACGTATGCTCACTTCAGAGCCAGTTCCTGGACTGAACATCCCATCATCCCTGAGGTTCCCACTGAAGATTAAGCCATACTTCCTACAGCCTCACAAAAACCTCCCAGTGGCAGAAAAGAAATGTGCAGGTGATCCTGTGTTTAAGAAAGAATCAGCCAGGTGATGGCACAACACTGACTCTGGCAGCTAACAACATGTCTCCACTTCTCAACCCCATTCAAATTCCACAGCTACCTATCTATTAACGTAGAATGTGTTTATTAAAAATAACCTGAAATTCTACATTAAGTGTTGCAAGATTTAATATATTTCTGCACTTTCCCTCTCCAGAGGATAAACTATGACAGTCATGAGGCAGTGCCACAGGGAAGCAACAAAGGGCTCAAAGCTAAAGATCTAGACTGCTTGTAAGCACAGAAAATTACAGGTTGTTTTTAATATGACACGTAGAATTTCAGAACATAGCAACAAGTAGTCTGTCATATCATTCCTCAAAATCAGACTGTCCTGGGTCTCACTGGCAGGAGGATCTATGTATCTCTACCTCTCGATAAGGAATCAAGCTTGGTGAGACACAAGCAGATAATGAGGACATGCAACACACATCAATGATGCAAGCACAGCTGGGAAAGCCCTCAGAAAGAAAGTCCTCCATTTTCTCAGATTCCCTGTAACCACACTGGATTCCCTCTATCACTCACAGCACGGCTGTTCATTTTCATCAGCCTTGGAATTCTCTTGCAGGCAAACAGTTCAGCCATAGCCTCTATCAATGAAGAGGATCGATGGTAAAGTTTGTTCCCAGCACAAGTAAACTGGATACAGCTGCACGATTGCCTCTGCTAGCAGGAGCAGATGCAGACTATTGCTGTCTTTAAGCAACAGGAAAAATGACATGTTCTTGCAGTGCCAAAAAGTAAGTGGCAGTCTGGTGGCAATATGATGCTTCTCTTGAAGCTACATCCTTGTGTTGTGACTGACAAAAGAAACAGAAGTTTAGCTCCCAGAGGAAGCTGAGCACAAACATCCCCACAGTGTGGCAGAGCAGACACTCCACACTGCAAACAGCAGGTAATGGGGCTGCTTCCAACACACCGCGAACAAGACAGGCAGCACTACGCTCCTGCTAACCCAACAGCATCCACAGGAATCCGACTACATACTCACAACCAAATTCTCAGCTACCAGCCCACCTATTCGGGCTAAGCCGCCCCAGCAACAATAACTGAACCATATCTTTAAAATTACACACCTAAAAAAGGCACAAACACCCTGACCTTATCAGCCACTGAAGCTGAGATACACCGTAAGAACATGTGAGACACCAGGTTCTGGCAGGAATCCCTTGTATCATGCGGTCCCATGCCTCCAGGAAAGGTTCAAGTCAGAGCAAAGTTGCAAACTGACAATACTTGATGCACATACGATGATTTAAGAAACACGAAGGGGACAGAACTGCTGTCTTGCAAGATTTGCACCTTTGCTAAGAGAATGACAAGTTTACACAGCAACATTAGTTCTTAATACAAGATCTAACAATACTATAAGCTGCAAAGTCAAATCAATGTTATCTATGCCAGAGTCAGGGTAGGAAAAATTTATGCCATGTAGTTCTGACAGGGCTTTCTAACTCCAAGTTCACAATATGCATAGATAGCTTCCAAAAAATGGCCCCGGAAACCTTATTTCTGCAGTGCTGAACCTGAGGTAACAAAATGTCACTGGACCCACCAGAGCACACAATCTAATCGGGAACTGTGAATAAAGGTTGTGAATCTTGGTGACAACAGGCTAAGAATTCCATTCACATCATCCTGAAAGCAAATGAGGTTCAAGGGAAGCTTATGGAAGGGCAAAATGAAATCTAAAGTCTCTATATTCCTCACTTATAAACAGTACAAGTCCAGCTCCCAGTTACCTCTCTTACTTCTGACAGTGCTGAGTTGTTATCAACTAATGAAGCTCCACGCTGCACAACTGAGCACCAAATCCTCCTAACAGCTGCACCAGCTACTACAGGCAACTACTCCCTCAGATCTCCCATAGCCCCAGAAAGGGCAGTTAACGCAGAGGAGCCTCCTTCAGTTCAAGAAGTCAGCTCTAAAACACCTCTAATAGCCAACTCGCTTTCTCCATCGCTAACGATGTAAAGATGCAACCCAGTGACTTGTTTCGAGCCTTTGGTCTGCATCTGCCTCATGGATCTCACGGGCAATTCCTGCCATGAGTGAACAGGACAGCCCCGTCGGGGACACATCCCGTGCAAAACTCCCTTTTCCCAAGGCGTCCCACAGCATTTCGCTACCAGGAAAGCAGAACTCACAGCGTGCTCCACCTGCTCCTGGCCCTGCCGGCCACCGCTTTAACTTTCAGGGAGGGCGATACCTGGTGACCAGGTTCTCCCAGGGCAGCAGCTTCGCCCCTGTCCGCCCTGCGCGGCCGCTCCCCCCGGGGCCAAGCCGCCCGCCCATTCATTCCCGCACCGCCGGGCGGTTTCCCCGCCGCCTCTCCTCTCTCTCCCGCCCGCCCTCCTCAGCCACGGCGCCGCCACTTACGCGCCGCCGGTTTTGTTCCCCCGCGCCGGCAGCAACGGGCGCCCGTCCGTGTGACCCCCCCGCCCCCCCCACCAGCGGCCGCCCACTCCCCGGGCGCGACGCCGCGGCGGGGGCTGGACAAGGGGAAGGCCCAGGCCCGGTGCCCAGGGGGAGGAGAGCAGGCTGGGCCCCGACCGGCCGCTGTGTGCGTGCGCCGGCGGCGGGAGCGGCGGAGGCGGGAAGGAACCCCCCCGCCGCACTTACCGTTGAGACAGCTCCAGGGCGGCGGCGGGGCGCCGGGCGGGGGGGAGGGGCCGAGCGCACCCCCGCCAACGGCGGTGACGGCAGCAGGCCGGGCCGGCAGCGCTGGTGGGCTCGGGCCGTGCGAGGGGCGGGGAGGTGGGGGAAGGGGAAAGGGGGAGGGGGCTCAGGGGGGGGACGCGCTGCCGAATAGCGGCCGCTTCACCGCTCCCCCGGGCCCGCCCGCCGCCCAACCGGAAGCGCCGGCGCTGCGCGCAGCCCCGCCCCCGCCCCGCCCTCCCGCTGCCTGTTCGCGGGGAACCTCGTCGCGCGGGGGGGAAACGGGCAGCGCGCGGCGCGAGTCACGTGTCGCTGCTGTGGCGGAGGCGCGCGGCGCTCACCTCCCCCAGCCCCGGGTCCGTTACGCGGCTCCCTCAGCGCGTCCTCCCCCCCCCCCCCAACCGGCAGGGGGCGCTGCAACACCGGAGGGGCTCGCGCCGGGAGGGCCGTTGGGGCGGGACGGCCGTTGGAGGCCGCTGTCCGCCCGCTGCGGCCCAGCCGGTTCCTGTTGCCCTGCGGCAGCGTCAGGGTGGGCTTGCGGCGCGGCGGCGGTTTGACAGTGCTCCGCCGCCGCGGAGAGAGCGGGTGGCTGGGGGAGCAGGCCCGGCCGTTTCCGCACAGGGGAAAATGAAACACCGGCTCAGGAGCACGCTCGGGCCGCTTCCGGGCCTCCCGCGGGCTGGGGCTCCGAGCAGGCGGCCCCGGGCCCCGCTTCGCGGGGTGGGCGAGCGCCCGGCTGTGCGGCGCGTGCTGCTGGGCGGCTTGGGGCGCGTCTGGCTCCCCCCGCTGAGGGCGGCTCGGGAAGGGGCTGCCTTAGGATGGCACGGTCTGAGCGGTGGAGTCAGTTCAAGAAGGAAACTGCTTGAGAGAGTCCAGCACAAAGCCACGAAGATGATGGTGTGGAGCATCTCCCTTATCAGGAAAGGCTGGGGGAACTGGGTCTCTTTAGCTTGGAGGAGACTGAGGGGTGACCTCATTAATGTTTATAAATATATGAAGGATGAGTGTCACGAGGATGGAGCCAGGCTCTTCTTGGTGACAGTCAGTGGTAAGAAAAGGGGTAATGGGTGCAAACTGGAACACAGGAGGTTCCACTTAAATATTAGGAGTAACTTCTTCACAGTGAAGGTGCCAGAGCACTGGAACAGGCTGCCCAGCGAGGTTGTGGAGTCTCCTTCTCTGGAGACATTCAAACCCCGCCTGGACAACTTCCTGTGTAACCTCATCTGGGTGTTCCTGCTCCGGCAGGGGGATTGGACTAGATGATCTTTCGAGGTCCCTTCCAATCCCTCATATTCTGTGAGTCGCCTCGAGCGCCCCTCACCGAAGTTTGGTGGCTTCACCACGCTGAATGTGGCCTGGAGAGTGGGGAACAATGTGGTGAGGCAAGAGAACACAGAAAGTGCTTTCTCCGGGTGTAACTGCCACAGTTGTTAACATGAATGGCGTCCTGGGGTGAGGGTCAGCTGTAGCCTGAGATGCCTTATCTGGGTGATTACATGTGCTTTTTTGTGCAGTTTGGAGAAGAGGAAGCTAAGGGGCAACCTCATTGCTCTCCACAGTTTCCAGAGGAGGGGAAGCGGAGAGGGAGGCGCTGAGCTCTTCTCACTGGGATCTGGTGATGGATTACATGGGAATGGTTCAAAGCTGTGTCACAGCACATATAGACTGGACATGATGAAACGTTTCTTTACTGAGTAGTCAAACAGTGGAACAGGCTTCCTAGAGAGGTGGTTGATGCCCCAAGCGTGTCAGTTTAACTTTCGGTCAGCCCTGAAGTGATTGGACAAAAGGATTGTTGTAGGTCCCTCCCAGCTGAAAAGATTCTATTCTGTTAACCTGTGATTGTCAGTGCAGCTCCACGTAGCTATTAAACTGACTGACTGCAGGCATTTACTCCAGGGTGATCTACATAGCTCTAGGCTTTACTGACTATATCGGTGATGCACTCCGTTCAGTTGCCTAAATATAAACAACGACTGCTCTTTGAAGTGCCCCCGAGTGTCTGAGACATCTGCACAGGGCTAGGGAGTGTGACACAGAAGACATGTATGTTTCTCCTGGAATAGTCACTGGAGACCAGGCAGAAACCCCAGAGTAATTCAGTTGTGCGTAGGTGCTTCTGGTGAGATGAATGCATCAAACCCAGGGCTCTGTTGACTGTAAGGAGAACTTACGTACCTTGCTCCAGATAGACACCTTCATACAGGCATTGAAATAAGGGCATATTGATTTGGAGCTGAGTCCTTTCCCTTCTTTAGGTTAAAAGTGTAACATCAGGTTAAACTAATTTACAGTTTACAGCAGCTTTTTTTTCTTAATTAGATTGTTATATACTGTGTGACGTTCTTTTAAAATACCGGCAAGTCTTTGTGGTCTTTTTCTGGCCCAGGATCTTCCAAGAGGTCTCTTCCTGGGTTATATTAAACTATTATATTAAATAATAAATCTCTTCCTAAATTGTAAGTGGTGTTTCCCATCAATCCCTATTAGCCATTTTCAGTGACACTTCAAAAGATTGTGTTTAAACTAGGAAAGTCAATACTGTATGCTTTTTGGGCCGTGGGTTCTTCTTCTGTCTTTCTGTTTTCTGCAGCAGTCAGTACAATGCGAGGAAAGGTCCTTCTATGTCAAACTTTCTTTCCTTCATCATGATGTTACTAAGGCAGAGCTGGGCTAAGCTCAATATTTGGCCCTCTCAAAGCTTGGCCAAGACAATTTTTTCCTCTACATTATTTGTGTTGCTCTGTCTAGTTCTGCCTGTTCCAAGACCTCTGCATTATTTATTTTGACTGAGATTTTAATATAAACAGTTAAAGCAGCCACAAATAAAACTCCTGTTAGATAGCCTTATATCTCTTCCGTGACTCCCAGCAGAAATTTTAGTTCAGTGCTGTTATAGATTTGATTTGTCATTGATGCTGTTATTGTTAGACTTACATTTCTTAAAAAATAGCACTTCCCCAACCTGTTCACCCCAATACCACATTACCAGGTAAAGCAAGAGATACTATCCAGAAAATTAAACTTATGTCCAGTTCTCAGTGGTTCTGAAACAATCAGATATTGTCAGGCCAAGTCCATTTCTAGTGCCTTTGGTTTTTATCTCGTATTAGACCTTTGTTTAGCACTTCTGAATAAATAATTGGTCTTTTGCTAAATATTTTTGCCCAATGTACCTTGGATGCAGATTTCATCAGCAAAGGTCAGATTTCCAGGCTTAAGCAGTAATTTGAGGAATTGGCTGGATGTTCGTTTCAGAAAAAAAATAAGCAATGGCACTTAACAGCTTGACAGAAATGCGTACGCTTCTTGAGCTGTAGGAGGAACATCAGGCCAGTTAGCTCCTACTGGAGATTACAATATGTTTAGCATCTCTGAAGGTTCTGAGTGTTGGGTTTTTTTCCACACAGGTTTTGTAAATTTGTAATATTTCTGCTAATACTGTCATACTGCCAAAGTCCTTCTGAAAGTTAAAAAAAACTAGGACAAGATGTAGGTGTTTTTCATTGATTCCTTCAACACACATAACTACAAAAATACTAACATTTCAAAAGAATCTCCACAGAACTGTAGTTGTCACAACTCATTTCCCCTTTTTTTTTTTTTAATTACTCCTTTCCTCCATTACATTCTGTCTTTGCAGAAAAGCTCAACGTGGTGAATAGTGAATGGTTATAGTAAAGTAAGTGAACCCAAAACATTACCCTATCCTCCAGTGACTCATGGCACAGACTCAAAATTCTGTCTTTGCAAGGAATTTCAAGAGTGCTTTCTAGTTCTTAGCATAAGTTGTTTTGAGCTATGTTGAACTGATTTTCTTGTGCCTTTTGGAAATGCAGTTGTAGTGTTCTGATGTCACTGACATCTGTACATAGCCTTCTAAATGACAACACATATGGACAAATAATTTAAAAAAGAAAGTGTTGTCAGAACCAGATAATATTCACTGAAGAGCTTCTAAAAAAAGACTGAAATGTAAACTGGATGTTATGACCCATGCTGTGCACACTCAACTAAGAGAAGAAATCCCAAGGCCAGGCTGGACGGGGCTCTGAGCAACCTGATCTAGTTGCGGATGTCCCTGCTCATTGCATGGAGTTGGATTAGATGACCTTTGAAGGTCCCTTCCAACCCAAACTGTTCTATGATTCTGTGATCTTTGACTTTAATCTGAGCCTGCAATCAGGAAAAATGCAAGGTCAGTAATCTGACACCAGTTCTTAAAAATTTTGGTGGGAACTGGAGATTTCAGAACAGTAGATCTGATGTGGAAGTCTACCAGGCAGATTTAAAAATCTCTAAAACTATAACAGAATAAAAATATAGGCATATATGGGATATCAGGAAGAAGCTGCTGTATTTCTTGCAAGAGGAAGATCAGTAGACATCTTTTAAAGGTGCAAAAAGTGAGAAAATTGATTGAGTTAGTCCACTTAGGTTTACAACTGATATTCACTAAGGTGTCTCAGCAAAGGCTTGTGAAGAAGCTGAGTCAGTATGAGACAATAGGGAAGGTTTTGCAAGGGTACAAAAAATTGCTTTAACGAGGAGTAAATGGTTGTGGCTCCAGCTGTAGGCTTTCCAAAAGTGTTGTACACCTGCAGCAGGCTTTGACTTTGACTCTTCATTCCTCTTGAGCAGGCTGGCACAGACATGTGAACACTGTCACTGTGACAAAACTGGGAGCAGCTGAGCTGAAGCACTCTGTCCACTGACACAGACCAGGGGGGTTAGTTTTGCTTCTTATAGGTTTGGAGGAATGAGCACCATGATGTCACTTTGGCAGGAATCATAGAATCATTTTGGTTGGAAGAGACCCTCAAGATCATTGAGTCCAACTGTTGACACTGGCACTAAACCATGTCCCCAAGAACCTCATCTACAACGTCTTTTAAACCCCTACAGAGATGGTGACTCCACCACTTCCCTGGGCAGCCTGTTCCAATGCCTGACAACCCTTTCTGGGAATATTTTTTTCTAATATCCAATCTGAACCTCCCCTGGCACAATTTGAGGCCATTTCCTCTTGTCATATCACTTGTTACTTGGGAGAAGAGACCAACCCCCTCCATGCTACAACCTCCGTTCAGGTGGTTGCAGAGAGCAATAAGGTCTCCCCTCAGCCTCCTTTTCTCCAGGCTGAACAGCCCCAGTTCCCTCAGCCGCTCCTCATCAGACTTGTGCTCCAGACCCCTCACCAGCTTCATTGCCCTTCTCTGAACTCGCTCCAGCACCTCAGAGACTCTTCACAAGCTCCACTGCCAGTCTCCTCCCCCCAGCAAAGACTTCCACCACTTCACCATCACCAGTGCAGCAGTAAGGAGGCTGGATGTGTCCGGACACAAGTGTCTTCCCAAGTGTTCTCTGATGCTGACACCAGCAAGGTTAAAAAACAAAAAACAACAAAAAATATTGCACTGTTATGCTTCTGGAAAAGAAAATCCCTGTTGGTGCTCAAGCTGCACAGCACCCTGGAAAGCTGTCAGACAGCCTCTTGGTAATGCCAAAAGATGTTTTGAAAAGTGACATCATTTAAATCCTTCAGTTTATATTAAATGCTCTTTCCTGCCTGCTGAGCAAGGTTCTGGCAGTAAACATTTCTCAAGAGAAAGCATGAATTTACATTTTGTTTTCAAGCATGAAGTTCTACACCACTTCCTCTCTGCTGGTGTTTGGAAGTCTGGGGGTTTTGTTTGAACCATGGTACATCATAGAACAATACACACAAAAAAAATTCTCAATAGCACAAAGCTAAACACCATCATCAAGAAATGAAATACCTAAGAGTTCTGTGGCAGTAGTAGTTTGCTTTCTTTCCTATGCCTCATGACACAAGGATATCTTTAGAAGAACCTTAGACACAAGAGCATCCTTCTTCTTTTTAAAAGGAGCTAAATCATTTTTAAAAGGGAACTTATCTACCTTAAAAAAAAAAAAAAATCACATTTCAGATGTGTTTTATAAAGGAGTTGCCAACATTTGCCATGTGAAGATTGCAGGCTTACCCTATGGGCAAGAAAAGAAGTCCCTCAAAACCACTTTCACTTTCCTTCTCAAACAGAGCTGCTTATAAACTTCAAGAACTTTGAAACATTAACCAAAACCACTAGATTTTTCAAAAAAGCTGATACCTGTCTCCCCCATCAGCCATGATGTCAAGTAACACTTAGCTGTGATCTATCATACCTCATAGGCTGCTTTTGTAGAAGCAGTGTTTTTTCAGCAGTTATGGCTTAAGTTTTCAAGAAAATCCAATATCTGTAGTGAAAGCGTAGTAATCAACCACAACTCTTGATTGATTGAATGATGAAGAATTTTTTTGTTTGCTCCACCTCTATATGCCACAGGAGAAAGTTAGCTCTGCAGGCTGGGTACCAATGTATTCTTCTGTGTAGTCGTGTCTCAAGCTCATCTCCTTTGGACTACAGGACGTATATTCATTGTTCCTGTGCCAGGAGTGTCCTTTAGTTCAAACCCACCCTCCTTGTTCCCTGGTTTCAACCACCTCCCATGTGATGCGGGCTTGGGAAGCAGGAGCTTTCTGGGTCTTTCCTCCTTCTTTATGCTGACCTACTCCCTCCTTCCAGTTTGCGAGCATGTTTCCGTGGTGCCCAACAATAGGATGAGGAGCAACGGGCACAGACTGAAATGCAGGAGGTTCCATCTGAAGATGAGGAGAAACTACTTTGAGGGTGCCTGAGCACTGGAACAGGCTGTCCAGAGAGGTTGTGGAGTCTCCTCCTCTGGAGACATTCAAAACCCACCTGGACACATTCCTGTGTGATCTGCTCTGGGTGAACCTGCTTTAGCAGGTGGGTTGGACCAGATGATCTCCAGAGGTCCCTTCCAACCCCAGCCATTCTGTGATCCCTGAGCAGGTGCAAGCATCAAAAAGGTCCCCAGTGTCCCCAGGGAGATCTCAGGACAGTGTGCTGCCAGGTGTAGGTTTCCCCTGGGTCTCTGGGACATGCCATGCTTGATGCACTCAGGACAGTGACTGACTGTCACAGAACAACGTGCTCACGTGCACTGTGGTTTTCTCATGACTGATGTAAAAAACAACTGGTCATTGCCATCCGAGACTTCTGTTAAGGGCACTCTCACTACTCAGCCCCAAGTATGGTACTTGCATTTTGCACTATTGCTTATTATCCTGTTTCTGTTACTCCCGATACAACTAGTTAACTCCTGTCTTGGTCATTCATGGAGTATATAAAGTCAACCCAAAGCCAGTTAATAGCCTGTCTCCACTGTGCTTCTCATTCATCCTGCGTTTTTTTGTCTTCCTCTGTTTTGCCAGCCATTTCATCTAGCTCACAGTTCTTGAATTAATTTCCAGTTTCTGTAATTCATCTAATCATTTCCATTTAGCACAGAATTAAACACTTTGTTAAATTCAAACAAATCAAGTGTAGCCTATTTACCACATTTCTTCTTGGCCAAACTAAGTTAATTTCTTTTTGCATGCTGTTGATTTCTGTAGGTGATCTCGAGTACTTGGAAGATTTCCTTTCGAGTTAATGAAGAGAAAGTTTTCCCAAAGGAGGTGAAGAAACCTCACAGAAAATTTTTGCTGAATCAGCAGTCACAGAGCAAGTATTGCGCTAGCAAACAGAGAACACATAAAGTGTTAGAATCTATCTCAGCCTTAGTCAATAAGACTTTTTTGTACTGTATGGTTAAACTTTTTTTCCTAATTTTTAAGATATTTTCTCTACATCAAGGGATTTCATTTGATTTATGAAACCATGCTAACATTTCACATGTCTCCCTTGATTCAGTCAATATTATTGTGGGAGATGCATATAGTTTGCAGTTCTAGATTATCTTCTTTTTTTTTATCTATCTTCTTTTGCATAAGAAAAATGTTAAAAATTATCATATTCACCTGTAAAGTGTCTCAGTGAAAATGTCATTAATTTGAAAACATAGCGTATAATCATACAAGACAGCTGTTTTATTTAATTCCATTCTTTCTTTTAGAACTCTTAATTACTTTCTGGAATTGCCTTTGTGTTCTTCTTTTTACATGGTAATGTTTGTGATGAATAGAGCAATAAACCTGTTACTTAACACTTTAGCTATGGAGAAATAAGAAGTCATTGGAAGTATGTCTTACCCACTGTATGTGTTTTTACCCTATGTAATACATTTCAAAGTGTTTTCTTCTTAGGTATTTGATCTTTAAATAAGGAACTTAAACATTTTCGATACTCAGTCAAGTTCAATGTTTGTATTGCAGGATAGTGTTACAAAGAAAGGAAACAACACTGAGTCTCTTCAGCTGTGAAAGTGTTTTCATTTTTATTCAACATTCCTAAACTAATCACATTTAATCATAGAATCATAGGATCGTTTTTGTTGGAAGAAACCTTGAAAATCATTGAGTCCAACCATAACCTAACTCTAGCACTAAACCATGTCCCTAAGAGCCTGATCTACACATCTTTTCAACACCTCCAGAGATGGTGATTCGGGAGAACAGACCAGCTTCCTCCATGCTACAAGCTCCTTTCAGGTGGTTGCAGAGAGCGATAAGGTCTCCCCTCAGCCTCCTTTTCTCCAGGCCAAACAGCCCCAGTTCCCTCAGCCACTCCTCATCAGACTTGTGCTCCAGACCCCTCACCAGCTTCGTTGCCCTTCTTTGAACTTGCTCCAGCACCTCAGTGTCTTGTAGTGAGGGGCCCAAAACTGAATACAGGATTCGAGGTGTGGCCTATTCCCTTCTCAATTGTTTTGGGCTTTGCTCTGGGTGGAGGGCTAAATTACCTCTCTTGAGTATTTAATTGTGTTTCTATGGATCGCCTTGAGTTGTAGGTTTGAGGGGGTGGTGAACACCCAGCTCTGAACCAAACAATATTGCTGTCAGTGGAGTGAGTCCTCGCAGCAGAAGCAGCAGAGAGGCAGCTGCTCTGGGAGGGATGTGGTGCAGGGAGGTGGGAGCCAGGGTGTGCAGGGTCTGTGCCCTCACCCACCAGCAAGTCAGTGGTGGAAGAGGAGGTCCAAGGTCAAGCCAGGAAACCAAGTTGGTAGGTCAGGGTGTGGGAGGTGCATGGCAAGGCACAACTGACCTTGGGCTTGGGCAGCCAAACCGCTCTGGTCAGGGATGGAGGGAGCTGAGGAGCCTTTTGGTACAACCAGGGCCCTGACAGATCCTCTGTCCCTCAGCAGCATCTTTTTGTTCTCTTCCACTCTGTGAAAGAGAAATGCTTTGAACAGCAATTCCATCCTCTCAATTTATACCACTGAAAGTGGCTGTGGTTGCTGCAGACCCTCTTTGCTGCTCAAAGGCTGTCATAGGTCTGCCTGATCACTGTGCGGGGCACTGTGGGGTCCCCAGCAGGACCAGGGTGCTGGGTGCTCTCCACCCCACATCTGTGTCAATACTTCAGATGAGTCTTGAACCGCAGCCATCCCCGACTTCTCTGCAGTTCCAGGTGCAGCCAGCAGCTAGCCTGTTAGCTCATCCTTCCTCTTTCTCAGCAACGTCTACAGAAATGGCTCAATCTATTGTCCTGAGTCCCAACGTCTCCCAACCTCTTTCCTCCTAACACCGAAGTAATGACATATTCCTAACCCAATGTTATTGCACTCATGATCACATTTTAAAATAATTACGAGTATTACGAGTACGTGAGTATCATTTAGTGTTTATTCTTCTCTGTCTTGTTCTTTTCTTGTACCACAGAGTGGGTGAGGAACATCTGTGGCAGCAAGACGCTGGAGTACACAGTATATTTATGTCCAGGGCATTATAATTTCCTCTTGCAAATGCCCAAGAACATAATTATACATATTCTGGCATTTCTAGAATGTCAAAAACATGCAAGAATTTCCAGCTGGTAATGTCAGATATTAGCGCTCATATTCAAATTTCACTCTTAAGAAACAATGTGAGGTAGAACTTCAGTGTCATTCTGTAGAACCATCCACATTTCTGTAGTAACCAGAGATGGAAAGCAGCTCCAGACAGAGACCTGCACACTTATCGGTAATAACAGAGCTGGTCCTTCATGCTCTGGATAACCTAGGCCTCTGGCCAGCTGGATCCTTCTAGTGTTATTTTCTCTCTGTTTTCTCTCACAGGAGCTGGGCAACTGAGATCCTGATGAAAACAAAACAAAAACAAAACCACACACCAAAAAAACCCAGAAAACTCTGAAAGTTTTTCTGCAGAATATTTGTATTTGACTTTAAAATATATAAACATTTCTAAAGAGAAAAAAAAAATAGCTTCCCATTTCTGCATCTTTTTGTATCTCCTGCCTTTTGCAGATGCTGGCAGGCAATCATGGATTGACCATGAGTCAATATACCATTTTTGTACCAGCATTTAAAACCCATATAAAGTTAGTCTTGAGTTTTTCGGAGAGTATTTAATTCTTCTAATCCAAATACTATAATATTTATATATGTAACAGTAATGAGCCTCTGATAGTATTTGCATAGTTGTAGATCTGATATGCAAATGGAACATGTTCAGTGAGATCAGGATGTGGCCTAATCAAGTGTAAACCACAAAATATATCTGGAAAATATTTATTTTTTAGTTACATAGCAGTGAAAAATTTTGTGAGAGAGTGAAGCTATTAAGAGAGAAACCAACTCATGTGAAGAAAAAGAAGAAAAGAAGAAAAAGAAGAAGAAAAAAAAGAAGAAGAGGAAGAAGAAGGTGGCACTTTCTGTCTTCAAGGAGATGTTGAACTTCAGTGAAAAGCCCAAGCAGGTGCAGAGAAGACAGAGCACGTTCTTTTAAGTCATTTGAAAATTATCAGATAAGGCTCAATGAATTTCCCATTTGTTTCCCATATTCTTTCTTTCAAAGGAAACAGCTACAAATAAATACACTTCCCACTGATTTTTAACATTCTGTATTACATCAGGTTTGGAGGGAAAGTACTAAAATGAGTTCAAGGGTTTGTTTTTTATTTTTTCCTTTTTAAACACGTTTTATTTTGATGCTCAATATAATTTTGTGCATACTCAGTGCTTTTTGTCCTGTTAATATTTCATGCCTTTGTTTCGGTTGCTCAGGACTGATGTTGCAAACAGAGGCAAGCAGAGAAGCTGCCTGCAGCACCAAGAGTGGTGCTGGCTTACCATGGCTGGGGAGAGGAGCCATCGACCTCCAGACTCTCTGAAAACAACTTACAGACACTTGATTTTAAATTAAAAGAAGCAGAAGAATGCGTTTGAAAATCAAATGTGAAGTTGTCAGAATGGTGTTCTGAGTTGAAGAAGCTTGTCTTTAAAACTGCGGCAGGCATCAATGTAGGTTTCTCTACTGCATATTTACGTTGGACATCAGTTTTCCTTAACATAATGGTTCGTGACAGATTGAAGCTCAATTCCAGTTTGATCCACAGGATGATTTCCATACTGCTAGATGCTGATGACCTCAGGACTCAATAAGAAATAGGGCAACAGGCATTCAGGGAAGCTATCAAGCTGGTGAAGATTTTTTATTAGATGTAGAGCATTATATTCTAAAAGAAAACAGATGGCAACAAAGTCAGCTGTGATGTAACCAGACACAATCCCATTCTGCAGGGATGCTCTATCTACTTTCAGCAAAGCTGAATTTGCAGAACAAAGTTACTATTGTGGCAACAGAGCTCTCACGCCACGCTGAGTTCACACAAAGGCTGGCTGCGAGCCTGCATTTATTTGGTGCCATCAGAAGCGTAGACTGAGCAAGCACGGAGCAGGTGGCAGCCCTCGTGAGGGGAGCAGAAGCAGGCCCTGCTGCATCCCCATGGAGGAGAGATTTGGGCGTGGTCTTGGAAGTGAAGTCTGTTTCTTTGGTTACCATATTTTGCTGCATTTCTGTGAGTTACACACTCACTTCCAGCGGGCAGTGCCCCCTGAGCCCTGGTCAGGTGAGGGGTGCAGCTTTCCCTACAACTAGGGCTGTGCAAGCCCCCATCCTAAACCTGGTCCCTGCTCCCACAGGCACAGCCGTCTTGCTGGCACTGCCCAAAATGGCCATCGGCACCGAGAGGGGCAGCTCAGGAGAGCGTTTTCTCTGCTGGCAGGTGGCATTTCTCAGTTCCTGCAGGTATGGGCTGGTTTGACTGAAAATGAGTTAATTTTCTTCATGCAGTTAGAAACCTTTATTTTTCATAGCTAACACACTCATTATTTGGACTTAGTTTGAGAATGAGAGATAACACCTCAGCACAGAGTTAATGTTTTTAATTGCTCTGGTCTGAGAGCCAAGGGCGTTCTGAGCGTTCTGCCTACAGGTGTGAGGCAGCGAGGAAGGGGGGCATGGATGGGGCAAAGCTTGACTGACATCCAGACTGATCAGTAAGAGTATTCCATGTCATTAGTGTCATGTTTCATATGTAAGGAGAATCGGAATCTTCTGGTCTCTCTCTGTCTCCTCCTCTCCTCTCCTCTCCTCTCCTCTCCTCTCCTCTCCTCTCCTCTCCTCTCCTCTCCTCTCCTCTCCTCTCCTCTCCTCTCCTCTCCTCTCCTCTCCTCTCCTCTCCCCTCTCCCCTCTCCCCTCTCCCCTCTCCCCTCTTCCTCTCTGTCAGAGCTGGGACAGAGACCTGTTCAGGGCAGTTTTGTTCCGGGCTTTCTTTAGTTCGTCCTTTTGCCATCCTGCTGTTTTGCAGAGTCCTCTGGGCCTTTCTGCCTTTTTTCCTCTCTTCTCTCTCCAGGATCACCTGTTCGGTACCAGGTGCTGCTGCCTGGGACTGGCTGCTCAGTGTGGATGGAGTTTGCGAGGAATTCCATTGAGTATCTTTTATTTTATATTTCTATTTTGTATGTATTGTTATTAGTAGTAGTAGTACATTAGTGTTGTTATTTTATTAAACTGTGTTTATCTCAGTCCAGGTTTCTCCCTTCCCTTTTGATTCTCTCCCCTATTTGGGGAGGATGGGGGCAGTGAGCGAGTGGCTATTGTGGTTACATTGCTAGCTCAGGTTAAATCGCTACAGGGTGCCGCTTCAGTGGAGAGCCTGTGGGCAGCACTCCCTCACATACTGGGCTCCTGGCTCTCCCAGTGCTGCCTCGCTGCTCTCATCTCTCCCACGCTTGTCATGGCAGCTGCTACATGGCTGCAGAAATGCTCAAGTCCTGGTGGTGGTGGCCGGTGCCTTCTGCTGTCCCCCTCAGATGTGGGAGGAATAGATGCCAGCACCTGCTGAATAATAGAGGTTGTTCCTCAAGTGGGGCAGCCAAGACGCTGGGCAGCGGGGGCTCCTGGGGATGCAGCTGAAGTGCTCTCTCCACATCCAAATCCCAGTGTCCTGCATTGTCTTTCCATGTGAACAGGGAAGCCAAAGGCCAGGCTCTCTGCTTCCCTGTGCAGAAGGCTGCATTCACAAGAAAGTAAAAATAAGTGAACAAAGGGGCTGCAGGGGTCCCAGTCAGTGGGGGCACAGCAGCTTGACCTGACGGACATGGATGTTTCAACCTGGACAGTTTTTAGAGTCGAGGTTTGACATCCAGTCTCTGGTAACTAAAAGAGATGGAAAATAAGAAGCCCCAGATGGAAAATTACTTCTAAATAAACTGTGCTTAGTTAATTATCTATGATGCTATTGAGAGGTACTCATAGCCTAGGCACTCGGGCAGAGGCGGGGCAGTAGCCTGAAAGCCACCATTGGGAAAAAGATATCAGGCTCGAGTTCGTGAGCACATGCCAACTTGCTGCTTTTTTGGGTCCTGTGGGTCCCTCTCACAGGCCAGACCCCTCCTCCAGCCTCCCCTGGACCTCAGCACAGTGGCAAACGCTTGCTTTTGAGCAGCCCCCCATCTGGTAAAGGTCTCAGCCCTGTCCAGCTCTACTGCAGGAGAACTTCCCTGGCAAGTCTCCTCCTTCTCAGAGCAATCCGGGCTCTGTCACCGAGGGGGAAGCCAGCCCCTTGCTCATACAACCTGATGCAGCCAAGACAAAATCCCATCTCTGCAGTCAGGATAAACTTGGCAAACAAGATAAACTTTTGGTGGAGCTAAAACCAAATTATTCTCTTAATAGCAGTTTTATTTAAGGTTGAAGTAATTTTAGTTGGCAGCTCATGTACATTGCTTGATATTAAAATTCTTCTCAAGCGTATTTTTATCTACTTCTGAAGAATCTCAAGTAGCATAATACCTTGCTTAATTTCTCCAGAGCAGCAGAAGAAAAAATAGCAGAAGATAACATCTCAAAATCATAGTCAAAATCTTTTTGCTTTTATTCTATTTGATGCTTAATATCTGGGAAATACAATAAATAATATTTCAGTTTAGAACAGTTAGATGTTATGCTTAATAATAAAACGTTCAAAGAGGATGTAAAAATAAATTAATATCTTACTATTTAACTTCAATGACACAGCAGGTCTGTTTCAGACAACTGAGAAATTTTCAGCCGTGAGAGACAAATGAACATGTTCTGCCCCTCTGTAAACACGCAGCTATCATTGAAACCAGTGGAGGATATACATATACACACACATATATATATGGGCCCATATCAGAGAGCAGAATTTTGCCTAGAACTTACAAAATGGTAGTTGACATTCATGTGTGCTTTTTTAACAAACAGAATTGCAGAACGTTCATGTATCATACATTTTCCGAATGCTGCAACTGCAACTTATATGAAACATTAGCATATAAAAAGTCATCACTGTACAACCACTTTTTTTTTTAAGTCAGTGTCAAAAACATAAAAACCAGCTTATTAAAACCAGATATATTGTTTAAGTGCTGAGGTTTGTGTTAGCTTTTTCCTGTTTTAAGCACAAGAACCTATTAAAACATAAAAGGCAAAAGTGGTTCAGAAAACGACAAACTCTATCAACACCACACTTGTAGCTTTACGAACACTTATCCAATGCTATAGCTAACTGCAAACCCACGTAAACACCATGAGGTACAGATACCAACAGCCATTTCTCACAGCTGTGCAAAGCATGGGCCTCCTGCAAACACCGCTGGCTCCAGAGCTGCCTCCCAGGGCTGGTCCCACGGATCCCACTGCGACCCCCAGCAGGACGGGGTCCTGTGACCCTCATGTCGCGCACCAAACACATTTAAAGTGCCTCAGATTTCCAACTGATGCAAATCTACATTTCAGTGCTTTAGACTTGAAGAGATGAAATAGCTTCCGGAAAGTCTTATATAAATACTCCTTTAAAACTATTAGAGGTTTTCTATTTCAAGGTAAAAGTAATAAAATATTGAACTGCTTTTAAATTAGGCAAATAGTGTTTGCTCTGCTTTTTGTAATAAAGCAACTATTTATTCCTTTTCTCTAGGATACGTGTGTCCAGTCACTTCCCTTTATTTTACAGAAAGTAAGAGGCAGAGCTATTGTAATTTTGTTGGTGCAATCACCTGTGGAGCTTTGAAACAGCCCTAAGGAATTTTTTATGATGACACTGAATCTTAAGTTCATCCCACTTCACAAGTCTTTCCTCCAGTTTGTTTTACTCTGCTTCTTCGCTCTTCTCAGAACCACCTCCAGCTGAATTATCCGCCTCATACTTTTTATCAAGAGCATCTTCAAAGGATTTCCCGCAGCAATCATACGTTTTACTTGTAGATCCCGTGTAGGTTCGAATGCGAGCTCCTGGCTGGTACAACTGCATCGCTGGGCGATCCTAGAAGGAAGGAGATGTGGTTAACACTCTGAGAAACCCGTGTGGGACACATACGTGGGATTTTAAAGTGAAGAATGTTTGTGAAGAAAATAGATTTTCTGTTAAATCACTTTATATTTCATAAGACCCAAGGAAAAAAATGGAGTGTAATTAAAACTATTTAATATCTGACTTGTTTATAATGCTATTCTTGGGAGCCAAGTATTTGAATTTATTTGAATAAATAAACCTGAAAAATTAAAGATCCTGTGATACATTTGATGTAAACGATACTGCAGACAATTATCAAACACAGTATTACAGGTAAAACTCTGAAAAGTGTTGCTAACGTTGCTACCTTTATTAACATCAACTGGGAAGAACAGCCTGGGCACTTGCAACTCAGCAGATAAATGACAAATTATCCTCAAGTGAACTTTACCAATTGTTACGTGTGCAGTGCTGCTTCAAATCATCAATCACCGCCACAATTTAAACATGGAATGCACACTTTAATTACAAATATAAAAATAAAATTGCAGAGTTATTGCAATATCACGACTTCCATACTGAGTATCAGAGCAGAGGAATTCGCCTACTTGAACACGCACAGGCTTTGTGAGTGACCCCATCATATACGTGCCGATTCCATCACTGGAAAATGGGAGAAGGAGCCAGTTTACAAGGAAAAGACACCTCAAACTTGCAGCTGGTGATGTTCCATAGCTCTTGAGAGCACTTTCTTAAAATTTTGATAATAAAACATGCAGCTTAGAAACTTTGCTTAAGAAATCTTTTCCTACTAAGAGTATTTTACTCTCACAAAAAGCAGTTTTTAATGTTACGAAGCAACCCATTCACCAAAACCAGAGCTTTTTGATCAAGGTTTCTGTTGAGTGTAGCAAACAAAATTAAACAGCCTATTTTAAGACAGTGGCAGAGCACTGATATTGTCCTACATCAAACTATATTAACTTCCATCTCTCTTTGTAATTTGAAGTAATTCTAGTCTTTAATCTTACTTTCTTTCTTGTTCCAAATATGACTTCTTTTTTCTTTCTTTTTTGCTTATCTTTGATTGTCTTTTTTGCTTCACTTCATTCTCCATCTCCAAACCAGACATCAAGATTCACTACTGGGCCATACAACTAAATCATTCTAGTTAGTGCTTTGTAGTGTGGTAGGAAATGCATAATATACATCTTTACATCACAAACAGCTGCAAACATGTAGATCCTCTGACAAGCAGCACCCATTGGAAAGTTTATGATAAAGGGTCCAAATGATTTTTTCGTGTCACAGACTCTGTACCTTGCAGTGTGCATGAACACTTGTATGACTGTTACACTGGAAATTTCTTGTTTTCCAATTAATTATTACAAACTTCACAAAGAAGCTCAATCTCTGCCTAAAGACTTGTGCTGGTGCTAACTCTATAGGTCAACTGGAAAACTCAGCCCCTAACTTTTATCTGTGTGCTAAATACTCTAAGGAAAAAAGTCACCTCGTTGCAAAAAACTTTACTGATATTGCTTATTTTGTTCAGGTAACAAACCTAGAACTGTGGACTAATCCAGAGACTCGGTGAACTATGAGAAGTGCAATGGCAAAAATAAAAAGGAGATGGCTTCTTAAGGCTGAACAAAATGCCTCTGAGACTGACCATCCAATTCCAAGGTTGCAGATTATTTTGTGAGATTACAAGAGCAGCACGGCAAGCGTGAGGAAAAAGGTTATTCCCATATTCCTGTTTCTGAACTAGCTGTTTTTCTGACTGTCCTACAGCTTGAGCTGCTTATGTATGTGGAAAGTGGACGATGTGTCTGTACAGATAAATCTCAGCCACGCTGCTGCCCAGGTGACAAAAAGTGGGGCACACCAGGCGCTCTGTGTTTGCACAAGGTGACTTACTTGACACGCAGAGTGAGCCCACCTGGACCTGCTCTGTGCACACTCCACACAGACTCACTCTACACGTGACCAATTTACTCCTCGGCAGCTGCAGCCCGCATCACAGATCGGTTGCTTGGCTGGAAATGAAAGTTTCACATGCAGAATAAATTTCTACACAAAACAGTGTTTCAGTCTTCTTCTGTGGAAAATCTAGGACCGGAAAGGAGAGAGAACGAGGATGACAAGGAGAGCCACCTTCTGAAAAAAGACTGTGACACACCCATGAAATCAGACAGTCTGAGAAAAATGATGCCCATGTCTCTGGGAGACAAAAAGGGACAGTTCTGCTACACAGTCTGCTCCAGGCCCCGTCTGCACCTGCTCTTTCCCTGACAACGACCACGAGGATAATTTGTCCAAACTAAACAAGAGCCTTTTCGTACTGCTGGGTATACAGTACTGAAGACTTTGCACATTCACACCCCCTGTATACAATGGTATCTGAACTAGCTATTTATTTAAGCCCCTATAATTCCTCTACTGAGCAATGCCTGGCCAGTCCATAATATAATTACTTTATGAGCTGGTCAATGGAAGTACATTTTTATAAGTCTAGCATGCCATAGTTTTTAAATTTCATTTTAATAAGCTCATAAAACACAAGGCTTCCAAGAACAGCATTCTAAAAATGCTAGGGTTGAAAGGAAGAGAGAAAGTCTTCTATATATTGTGAATATGAATGAGTAGAGACCTGTGATCTTATTTTAACTGCTGTTGTCCTCTGATAACCATAGAAAGAAGACTGGGTTTTACTGAAAATGAAACAAAGAATTGTTTTTTTTGAAAAAGCATCTTTATGCTGAGTTTGCAAAAGTAAAATCTGTGATCTTGAAGCATATTTAACTAATGAAAGATTATCCTAAATGAATAAAAGAACCTTATTTCTTATGCGCTCCTTTTTGGATGCCATGTCATCACACTTGTCCTCTTTACCCAGTTTGTCTACTGCCTCCACAGTGAAGCTGTAGTTGTAGTTCCCTTTCTTTCCTCTGTCTTGGTTGCATCCTTTCCCCCACTTCAGCTCTTCTTCATTCCTTCTCACAAACTTGTCAAACTCATAGTGAGCTCTATGCTTTCTGCCATCATCCAGTCGGTACCTTTGTCTTTCAGGTTCTTTTTCTCGAAATCTTCTCTCCATATCTCTTTGCTCTTTGTCACTATCATTTTGTGACCTACAAGTATGTATAAAAAGAAAGAAAATGCAAGCAATTAATAGTAAAAAGACAAACCAACACACAAACAACAAACTGTTGAAGTACAATATAAAGCCTTCCTTTGACTTCAACAATATTTAGATCAGTTGTATAGCAAGGCTGGTTTTTCCTCATTAAAACTGGTTGCGTGCAATTTTGCTGAATGTCTCACCCATATACGTCTGGCCCTTGACTATGCATTCAGTTCAAAATACCAGACAGAGCTTTGCAAGCAAAATCTGCCTTCTGTGCAGCTGTTGTGGAAAGCTCATTCTTCAGCTTTTCTCCCTCTTTGCAATCCCATAAATAGTTCCCCAATACTCTTCACATAAATACATGCTGCATGGTTATGTCTTGTGGCCTGTTCTCGAGGTGACTTACGTACATGAGAATTCCTCAGAATGGGAACATGCAAGGCCCAAAGGAATTGTGCAGGTATCACGTATCAATTTGGTTTATAACTCTATTTAACAAAACATATTCACTGACGTTGCAACTTCTGGAGGGCACTTGTGAAAATGAACACTATACTCCAGGCTTGTGTTTATTATGTCTCCAAGTAATCTAGCCTACCTTTGCATTTTTTATTTGGGTGAAAGACCATTACCTTACCATAACACAATACTTAATTTCTGCTATGCTGCAATCGGTTCATATAATAAATATTATTAGTTTGCAACATTTTGCTGCCTGTCTGATGCAATTCACTTCATTTGTTCCTGTTCAGCAACTGGGTCGTTTTCTCACAAAGCAAAACTGCAAATAATGAAGAAAGATTAGAGAATAGATTGAACTTCAAAAGAAGCAAATACCAGCAGTTTCTTTTTATATATTTCATATGTATAAATGCTTAAAATTGAAACAGTAAAGTTCCTTTTGACAGTCTGCTCACATTTTGGGAACCAGCAGACAGAATCAAGAGAGGATGGAGATTTTCTAATGGCGTAGCGATCAAATAGTGATATGCTTCTCTTTTAGAATGGTTTAATATGAATAAATGTGTATCTTCCTAAATCGCCTGTTTTAAAAAAGAACAGAACTGTGAAAAACATCAGCCTCTGCCATAAACATGGGCATTGGTGTGGCTGCCAAGACAGCGGCCCCATTTCAGGAAGAGCTGGAGGTCAGCAACAAAACCTGAATGACAGCATTTCACACGACACTGCTTGTGTCAGCACAACACGTCCACCAAAGGGAAGCAACATCCCAGTTGGCACAGACACCTGCATCACCATTACAGAGATACTGTACCTGTAGCACAGATGCATATATATAAAATACTGTCAGTTCTCAAGGGTTTGTTTCAGGTTTAATATGCTATTCTAGACACTAATTCCAAGTCCTAGCAAGGCTTTGGAACATGATCTTCCAAAAAGCCAGAAAGACACACCTAGATCTATTGGTATCTGTCTCTTTCCCTGCCAGTTCCTGTGGGTGAGGAAGGAATGAACGTGCCTGAAGGTCAGCGGGTGACGGGGACACAAACTCCAGTTCAAGAGTGGTTCAAGTAGCTTCCTAAAATTCAGTCATGGTGAACAGGCAAGCAAGAGTGGAAATGGTGGGATAGTCAATAACATAATTACAAAGTGCAAGTAGAAGACAAAGTTATGCAGCCAGCAAAAATAAAGCAGAAATGAATGGAAGGATGGGGAATGGAAGCACATTTCCGTTTGGTATAGTTTCAAATCCATATGGGACCATGTAGGCTCATGCACTTACTGAGGTTTTCATTTGTGGTAGAAAGCTATTGCTAGTAAGCCTTAAAACACGGTTTCCAACAGGTAATTCAGTCTCCTGTATGTCAAGTTGGAAGCTACAGTTTATTACTGATTTTTCAGCCAGTGACATAGTTAAACCTCTAATTTTCAATCCAGCTGAAATAGCTCATAGCTTGCTACCTAATCACCCCCACTACTAATAATGATGAAATGAGCACTTAGAAAGACAAGGTAACACTTACTGTACCTGCACAGCCAAAAGGATTCTGGTTTACACCTGGAAAATCTACATTAATGCCTTATTAAACTTGCAAGATCAATACTAAAAACGTTACGTGGCACCAGCGAAAAGTTTAATACATAAAAAGCCTTATTAGCAAACAACTGATTTGCCCCTCCAAGTGCTTCTACTGACATTTTTCCGTGTTTTCTCTGTTGAACATCAAAAAATGGGGTGTTCAATGTTTTCAATTGCCATCAGAGAAAAGGAAATGCAAGTTTTCAGCATCTTTCAGGACATACTTAACATACTGAAAGAGTGAGCCTATGTTTGACGTCCTTAGTGAGAAACAAAAAAGATCAATAATGCATGTAGGATATTACTGGTGAACCACTTCTCCAATTAGCAAATTTAGTGGTTTTATTTTCCAGAGTTCACTGTTTCTTTCTTTTTCTATCTGCCATTATGAGAAAATTTGCAACAGCTGCATATTTTTCATAAAAATCAAGAACCTACATGGACAAAGGTAAAATTTAAACTACACAGGAGGGTATCCTGCAAGGCTCCTAGAGCACAATCCCAAACTTCCTCTAGTACTTTGCATATAATACCTTACATAAATCATTCAAATGCTCGAGTTTCTCCATGTGTACAAGTTGCACATATACCTGACATCTCAGTTTCAGGTCTTCCATTTTGCAAAGCACTTTCGAGAGCTTGGCTGAAAAATGCTACTGAAGAACAAAGTATTATTTACCTCAGCAGCATATCATTGTTAGGTATGTATCTTACATATCTTACAGTGAATCCTGCTTGCAGTGGGACATACATGCCAAAGAACAAGAGAGTCAGCTGCTGAAAACGTGTGTAAGACATTTCTAGGCTACCGTAGTTATGGAACTGGGCTATACCTCTTGTTCGTACTATTACATATGCAACACAAAAGGCAGTGGAAGACAGAGACCACCTTCTTAAAGTATCTATCACACCTTAACTATTCTGCCATCGTCCCATTTATCAAAGACATTTATCTGTTTATTGCAGCAAAAATTAAGGAAGTGTGACAGAAAAATAAGGTATCCTAGCCCATTTAGTCTTTGACATCAGTAATGGAAGGAGGGCTTTAGCTGAGCTCTTGATGGGGAACAGGTGAAATAACAACGAAACTCTGAATGACTTTTCACGCAGAAATCCTTCCAATCTGGGATTTCAAAAAAATTCACAAATAAAAACCTGCATCCACTAATCCTGACATCAGGTCAGTAAGCTGCTACTAAACACCTTTTGCAAAAAGGACGGTGAGAGATTTGTTCACACACAGAATGAAATCAGTTCCTTGCTGACAAAACGGCCACCAAATTTACAACTTACATCATGTTTAAGCCTTCAAATGAAAAATTTAGGAACTAACTCGAAGCCTTAAAGATAAATCTTACTTACCTTTCCTTAAGTTCTTTTAGTGAACCTTCCAATGATTTAGATTTCATACTGCCAGATCCAGGTGATTTATCCCACTTGTTTTCTTCAATGTCATCTTCTTCACCTTTTTGTTTTTCATTGGCCAGCTCATCTCCTTTTTCAGGCTTCTTGAGAAGCTAAGAAATATTTGTTTATATTATGATGTAAAATTATTCTCATCTATTGCAACAGATGTTATAATAATGTATTAAATACATCAAAAACCTATTAAGATTGAAGGTATTTAAATGTTAGGAATGTATGTTACAAAGCGTAACATTTAAAAAGTTATTTAAGGAGGGCAGTTCACTTCTGCTAAGAAGTGACAGTCATTAATAGGCATTCAACTGCTCACTTTTAAATATGCTGACAGTACTGGAGAAAGCACTCACCTAGTTTTCTTTCCTATGTTTTATATCTAAAGACATTATTATGGTCTATGATTTCTTGGAAATCATATAACAGAGGTCAATGTTACTGCCAATAAAAGAAAAAGCAGAACCTCTAAGACAAAAGGAGCAAGATAACACTTTACTCCATGAAATATTATATATAAAATGTGTTACACGTGTACTACTTGGGACAGACTGGCATATAGGAGTCAGTGCTTAGAATAAATACATCCTGACAGAAATATAGGCTAAGGAAAAAATTATGATGTTAGCAGAAAAGGTCGCATTGCATTTTCACCTTGGACATTAAGATTCCCAAGAAGTCTGTTCCTTTCACCACAAATACGCTGCACAGGGCTTGAGCAGTGTCTAGCATTTCAGGAATTATCATTATAGAAGGCCTAACTGCCTCAAATGCTTTCTCTAATATTTCAAGAATAAGCAAGACATTTCACCAGTCTTTTCATTCCACCGTTTTTTCTGAAATAAGCACAAGTTATTCTTCACTAATATTTAAAACTTCCATAATGTTTCTCTCTGGTAATGCTATCCTTTTCTTTCAGACACAGAACTAGCTTTCAAGGTCAGATTGCCACAGATATGTCATAAATCCTCCAGGTCTTCTGGACAACTGATTTTGGGCAACACATTTTAAAAAACAAGTCTCTTTTTTTCTGAAGTTCTAGAATGTTTTTCTTGATGCCCAAATACAAAAAATCTGCAATTTGGCTTCAGAACTTACTTTTTTTTAATACATCCATGTATTAAACAACTGTTCTCCAGGAAGAAAAGGAAAAGGCAAGAAGTACATGGCTTGGTGGCTTCTCCCCACAAGATCTGGAGTGAGTCTGTGCGCTGATGTGTTAAGCGACAGACTCTCATACCAACTTTCCTCTTCAAAATAGCCTATAATACCTTTCCAATATCATTAAATGTAGTTCAGATGAATAGTTTTTACCTACGTCATCTTAAATACACCTCCCTAACTAAAGGCACTAAAAGCACATGCATTCAGAATGTCAGAAGGCAGCATAGCCTGAAATTAGCAACACTTTATTATAACTCCATTAAAGTGTACTATTAAAATAAATCAGTTGTGAGCATAACACAACGAACTTTCCGCACACGACTAGATGAAGATTTACACAATAGAAAGTGCTAAAGCCGTATCTGCAACAATCTTCCAACATGTTAGCACAGAACGATTTGGTTCTGTCAGATTAAGTCACCACAGAATGTGGCAGTGTCCTACAGAGATGTCTGAGTTACCAGTCATAACTGCATCAGCACATCATCATACCTAAGGTAACTAGACCCACCTTTCAAGTCAAAGCCCTACATCACCTCCCCTGCCAGTCAAAACCAGTTTGGTATCTCCACACTGCACCCCAGTACACTGCGTTGATAGTGTGAGACAGCGAAGGAACTTCTGAATAACTACAACAGAGGAATAGGTTTTGCCCATTAAAGTACCTTGATTCTTATTTCTTTTTCAGAAATCTTCTTTTGCTTCTCCACTTCTTTTCTTTTACGTCTTTCTTCTTCTCTGCGCTTCCTTTTCTCTTCCTCCCGCAGACGTTTCTTCTCCAATTCTCTCCGCCTTCGTTCTTCTCTCTTCTCTTCTCGTATTCTCTGAAGAGTTCAAAATGATTAATTGTAAATTGTCCAACGGAAAACCACGTGAAACATAAATGTTGAACTTCAGGCAAAAGTCTGAACGTACCTGCTTTTCTAATTTTCTATTTTTAATATATTCCAAAAGGGGTGTTGTTCTTCTAGCTAAAACACAAAAAATTTGTGATATAGTGTTCAACTCCTAAAATATGTACTCATTTCTTTACTTCAGTACTAACCCCTTGTTTTCTAGCTTTATATGCAAGGGAGATAAATAATTAATAAACCTATTTGTTTTATATCTTTTTGAAGGCATTCCCATCATTCTGTTTTAGAAACACTTTGTTGCTTTTTAGCTGTTAGGGTCAGAAGCAACAGAGGTATGTTGCACGACTGTTTAATGTTTAATTAAAAACCATTATTTTTTCAGTTCAGAGAATGCTCATCAAATGGCTATTCACCAAAAAGGAAGGAAGCGTGTTCAGAATCTACTCCTACATTTCAATTTTGTACACCAAAATTAGCTATATAGTTCTTCATATACAGACCACATTACTGTAATCTCACATAGCATTTTTCAATCCCAGATTTCAAAGTACATCATGAAGGAAATATTTTCGTTCTCTTATAACATTTCCATTTAACTACCATTCAGCATTCACCTCTCCACAGGAAAACAGGATTAATAAGAGATAAGTGGTTTGTTCCAGGTTACAGATTCAACAAAACTCTGGTTTCCCAAATAAAGTGCCTCATCTACTGGCTCACAGCCATTCTTACGTTACAGAGTTGTCTCCACACTGAAATCCAGTCTAAGCCACCTCCCTGAACCATCTCCAAATTCTACACAAACTTGGAGATCATGATCAAATTCTGTATCATGTACAGCATTCATGACTGTCAGTACCTAATTAAAACCTCGTGTACCTATAGCTGCGAGTAGTTAAATTATGTCAGCCTTAGATGTCCCAGGATAGAGTTATAGAAAATATTTACTACCAGAAATAATTTAAAATTATTTACAGGACTCTTCATCAAACCAGAAGAAAATTGCACTGTTGGAATGCATGACAGGATTTAGAAGAAATAAAATAAATAAAAAATTCCTTAAATTTAAAATGGTATATCCAAAATCAAACACAGTTCATATCCCAAAGACAGCTGAATGGTTTTGACTTGAAAATCTAAATATCCTGCTAGAAACCCATTTGTTAATGATAAAATCTTGTTACACGGTTATGAATAGGAAGGCTTGATAAGGTTCAATGTTTATTTTTAGCAACAACCAAAAAAGATCGTTGATTTGAAACCTTCCCTCTCTCCCTAGATTTTCCATGCTGCCCACCACCCTCCTCTTTTTCCCCTCAGCCCTTACGTTTTGACAAATTTTACGTCCCCAGCACCCTCCCTGCCAGTCCGTTGGATTTGTAGCTTTGACTCTCTTTCCTGCTCCCCGAAGCTCCCCCATCTGAGCAATGTCTGTCTCTGGGCACTTTTACAAGCTGAAAGTGGCCACAAATTGTAACTGGAGGGTCTGAGGATAAGCTGCATGGGGAGTCCAGAGCTTGACCCTAGTCATGAGTCAGCCTGTGGTGCAAGAGGTTTAATCAGAAATTATAACCTGAAGTTCAAGGAAGAGAGGCAATGTGATGAGTACTATGGAAAGAAGAAGGCAATAAAGAATGTTTGTCAAACTTGAATCTTATTCATCTTATTTATGGGCCTTACTGCAAGTTAAAATCGAAGAGGTTTTTTTTTAAAACGTTTAAGAAATTTTAAAAGAAAATCAATTACAAAATGAAGACTGTACCTTTAATACTTTATCTTGCTCTCTACAAATAAGCCAGAAGAATGAGCTTACCTTCATCTTGTTACAGAGAAAATCTGTTTTATATCTCTCTGTCACACTGAAACTGATGAGCTAACACATCTGACGTGATGCATAAAACATGCTGGTTTGCGGTAACACTAGCTGGAGAAATGCTGAGAAGGTGAGGCCCAATTCTGCCAACAAAGTCCTGGGCACATCTTTCATTTACTTCAGCAGGAGTAACACCTTTGAAACTGGACATGTAACTAAACCCTTACATGATTTTGCTACACACATGCTATCTAATGAATTGTTCTCATTTTTATATTGATAGCAATGGTCACAGTTTTGAATAGCAGAAAAAAAAAAAAGGCAACTAATTTGACTTCCTGTGATTTAACAGAAACGAAACATTAAAACTCCTAATGGAAAGCTGCCTTCAGCCAACGTGGTTATTCTGAAACCTACCACTCTCAAGACTGATCATTGTCATAGTGAGAAAATGTTAAAGTTAATAAATATTTCTTGAAATTGTAAACTTTCTTAGAAAATTCTGAGTGCATTCAGTCTGCTGTCAAATACTAGGGAAGATCTGGGGTAAATAAAAATTGCTGGGGAACTTCCTTATCTATAAAAGCAATAAACAAGTTTTACTGGTGACAGAATACTCTATATGTCCATACTTCTCACATTAATTAATGCTATTCTCGAAATTCTTGTCACAGGCAGGGACAGACACACAGCATTCATCGAGAGGTGGCTCTTTTAGACTGTAAAGAAATAATAGCAAGGTTCATTTTTTTTTCCCTACTCAATTGTCACATCTAGGGAAAGAGGAAATGTTCTGCATGTTGTCACTTGGAGATGCAGCGTATGAATACTCCATGTAATCCTGAAAACTGCAGAGTGGTATTGAAGGTCTCAATGTTGGTCTGACTAAAGATTCCTCCAGAGACTGTGAAAGTCGTGCTGCACGCACACAACCAAGTGCTGTCTTATTTTCAAAGCTTTTGCAGAATCTTCACCGTGAGAACAAACAGAAATAATTTCATGTTTCACAATAAAAACAGCTAACATCAGGGACCAAATGTTAAATATTCAGCTATTTTCTCTTTAAAAAATAAATCTGGCAGCTTTTAATACATCTGTAAGTATTCAGAAGTATAAGGACCTATTTCTGAAGCCACTGTGCATGCAAAACTTCCAGTGAAGTCAAGTGATCCCATGCATAGAGACTTAAAACAAAAGGTGGGATGTTTCCTGCCACTATTTGGCTGGATAACAAAAATTTCACAGCAATCATCTCAATCTGTGTTAGGCTGAACAGGTCAGCTCTTGCAGGTAGTATGATAAAGATATAAAAAGATATTCAATATTCTCAATAAGAAGAAAAAACAAGAAAACAGACCAATGAGTTCCCTTGTTTTGGCCTCAATCTCTCCCAAAAGAATCTCAGGATTGGCACAGATTTTCTCTTCATCAGCACAATAACTCTCTAAAAATTTCCTATATTCTGGATCTGTGAAGAAAAATTTTTGAATTGTTAATACTTTGCAATGCACTACAGAATTGGCATTTATTTTCCACTGTGACACCAAGAAAATACATTTACCATCTTCAATGCTCCCAGCTTTGGTATCTTTTTTCTTCAGCTTCTTTTTCGAAATCTTCTGGAATGGTGCAAATTCAACCACTGCAGGATACTCCAAACCTTAAAAGAGATCAATGCTTAATTTTCTGAGGGAGGAAAAATATTCTTTATGTTCAGGTAAGACTTTCAAAACTCCTGAAACTTTCGTTGGGCGGTCTTACTTGAAATCAAAGGTGAATGTTTCTACAATCCCAACCTAAACTTCTAATGAAAAACTACATGTAGTAGTATTTTAGAATCGAAACAGAATACATTCATATTTTAATTTTATATATATATATGTAAACATTAAATATTTGTGGACATACACTGTCAAAACAAAGATGACTACTGTTGCACAATAAAATTCTTGCATTATCATTTATAATTTCCTCTTAATTCTTCACAGATATTCATTGATAAGAAAAAATTATCTAAAATCTCAGCCTGACAAGTAAGTACTACTGGGAAATGAATCGGAAACAAATTGCTTCTGTAAAGTTTTGTTGCCAGAATAAATATGCTGGGTACCATGCAATCAAAAACCATACCACCTTCTGTCAGACTCAAAATTTTAAAACTCAGCATGTACAATTGTGAAATTTCTTTGTTTGTTGTGTTTGGTTTGGTTTGTTTTTTTCCCGTTTATGATGCACTACACAACTCCTTGCCTGTATTTCTGGCATGGGTACTTTGTTTTGAACTCTGCCTTAAGTACTTGATTCTTCTTTGGACTGGAGTCAGAACTGAGTGTAGCTTTTGAATTTCACCTGGTTTCCACTTGCAGCAGGTTCAACATTACACTTTGCTCAAGTCCATTGAAAACATGGCTTAAATCTGATAGAATATTTGTTAACCTTACTGCATCTGGTCATGCTTGTTTGAATTTTAGTCTTGTAAATGCAATGCCACCACAATCCTCACCAGAGGGCACCTTTGATCAAAGTTTGCGCTCTTTATTTGCACAATCATGCCAACCAAACTGGTCAGCTGTGTCCAAGCTCTGTTTTGTAATGTACAGAATACTCCGGTTTCAGTCCAGCTAACACTGAAGAATGTGCTTAATTTAGACAAACCAAACTCTTGGCAGAATTATGAATAATAGTGTATTTCTAGTTTTTCATCTAAAACAATCCAGCTTTTTCTGAGAAGATGGAAAGAAAAAATTTGCACATTAGGAAATTCTGGCATCTGTTGGTTAGGAGCTACCCTGCCTACTACTTTACAACAGAACTTGAAATATGGGAATCACACACTGCGAGGAGTGTATTGCTCTCCATCTCTTGGAAAATCCATCTAAATCTAAGTTAGAAGCCTATAACAGAATGGACAATGTTCAAAGAAACCCACAAATTTAAGTCTGTTTTATACAACCTGTGCATTCTCTTACAGAAGGTGTTAAGTGAAGGAGACAAGGAATTGCTGAAGGGGTAGTACCATTTTGTGGCTATGGCAGTATCGTGCTACTGTAGGAGACCTGGATTTATCCACATCTACGTTATACAGTTTTTGTAACCAGGGAAAAATTTTGTAGGCTGAACATTTTAAAGATGACCAGTAATTTTATCACTCTTTTTCATGCAATTCAACTCAAGATGTCTGCAAATGCTCTAAAAAGTCAAGCCATACGGGTCTCAAATTGGACAAGCAAAATGATGCAGATAAGTTTTCGTCTTGCCTTTTCAAAATGGTAGTGGCACAACGTTATCTCCCAGAAACCCGCTAAAGATGTAACAATTCATGCTTGCAATGTGTTCAGTTACTGTTGTGATGAATTGTGAAGCATGCCTGACAATTAATAGGATCTTCATAGTGTATTGCTTAAGGTACAAGAATGTACATAAAGCATGCATACCACACAGAGAAGCAAGAGTGCATGGACAAACACAATTTGTACTTCATTACCTTTTAAATGCTAGATTTTAATATATTTTTATGTAGTTAATTGTAGACTGAGGAAAAAAACCCCTGGTATAATTAGGAAAAATGAAATGAATTCATGTTTTAAAATGGTATATGTATATATACACATTTAATATCTTACAAATAGTCCAACCTTTATTATCAATGAAGACATAGCCATCAAAGCGATCTCTAAAAAGAAGGATGTCCTCAGGATTTCTAAAGTTAATGTATGCTCTTGAGTAGAGATGAGGATAAAGGCTGCAACAAGAAACAATTTTATTTTCTGTTATTTACTCTTCTGTTTAGGACTCAAAAGTAATAAAACTAGAAGGATCATGCTGCAACTCTCATCTTTTTTTGGGAAATTACTACCTTAAACATGCATAGTGAAGTCTTTACACATACATGTCTAATCTTATTTATGACAAAAAGTAACTGAAAAACTGAATTCCTGGATATAACTGGGAAAACTACTCTGAAGTGAGACAAGTAGTTTGTTTTTTCTCCCTAAATTGCAGAACATACACTTCCATCTTGCAGTATCAAAGCTTTAAGCCCAGCATTTCATTATTTAAGATATATGAATAACAGCAGCTCTTTTGGGGACCTTCTTGGGTGTTCAAAGTCTGCTGCTGCTTCAGTAAAAGCCTCTCAGTTAACTGGTGGTTGCCACTGTAATTAAAGAGATTTCCACCTTTAAGAAAGGTTAAATAGCTCGATAATTGGAAAGATAATATGCTGAACAATGTACAAATAGTTCATTTAACATACATGTGTATGAATATATATGCAACGTCTAATTGTGAAGAACAATAAGTGAAAATATTATACAAAGCGCTTCTACCAAAAGAATAAACAGGGACTTACCTAAAATAATTCTGATTCTTCAAGAATTTATTGGCATAGATCCCACTGCAGGGGTAAATTTTTAACATGCCTGATAAAAACACGGGGGTTGGAACACCACCAACCGCCATGAAACTGAGGTAATTTAATGAATTACCACCCATCAGCTAAGTTGTTGTGAGTCACGGCATGTACATGCTTTAAACCCCTGCAACTGTATTATAAAACAGTTTGGCTTGAACTGCCTTCAGTGATGGCTGTGTATTACACCAGATTTTGGAGTATATCTGGACACAAGCCCATGACTTTAAAATACCAATGTTTATAATAGTATTGCCACACATGCCCTGTCTTCAGACAAACTCACCACCAGCAGCAGGAGACACTAAACACACAGTTGGAAAGTATTTCAATCCCATAGCTATCTCAGAATCAGATTTCACAGTAAGCGAGAAAGAGCAAAAATATGGGTTGGATCACAGGATCCACACGTGGCAGCTCAAAGCAACACAGTTACAACAACCTAATTTTTTTTTTTTGCAAATGTGCATCCATATGGATTCCACTTTGGGTGTTAGAAGGTGACGATAAGAGCAGCGATGTCAATAACTAACCAACGATTTTGTAAACGCACCAAACTCGTGGTTGATATTGTAGCCAGGAGAAATGTTTAACAAAAAACTAAAGGGTTTTTTCATTGTGATGTTTTGCAAATACCAGCTATGGAGTGTTTCTGCAGCACACAGAGGATAAGCCTTCTAATTCTAAGGAAGAGCTATTTCATCCATATATACTCACTATAATTTGATATTCTAGGATGTGAATACCATTTAGTAAACCGTAAGCAGGTAACCACAAAAGTGCCTGCTAGGGCAGGGTGAGGGCTATGCTGCTGACATGAAGCAGTGCTGGAAGACGCTACAGGCACGGTGTGCTCCCTTGTCCACCACAGCCTGCACAGGTTCCACACATCTATGGACCACTGGTAAGTAACATCTAGCCCAGGGGTGTCAAACTCATTTTCAGCAGGGGCCACATCAGTCTCACAGTTGCCTTCAAAGGGCCGAATGTAATTTTAGGACTGTGTAAATGTAACTATTCCTGCTGATGTGGCCCCTGCTGAAAATGAGTTTGACACCCCTGATCTAGAGCTTGACCAAATGTGCATGGTGGCACATGGCTGTGTTTTGTTCTGGGGTTCTGCAAACCCTGTAGACTCCTCTGCCATCAGATTTGCAAACCTCCTCCTGTCTACACATGCAACACAAGGTATCTTGAGGGTGGCTGTGGAGTTACCACTAAGATGCAGATGTAACAAGCCAGCTTCCTTTTCATCAGTTTAAAAAAAGGAAGAAAAAAAAAGATGAAATGTAACATTTTCCATAAAGTATACTTAAAGGAGGAGATTTTATTGTGGTAAACTACAGCTGTGCTGGAAGAAAAGTCCCTGTGCTGCCTAATGGCTGGAACATTAAAAAGGATTCTTATGTTTCATGGTCTTTGATGTTTAAATTAAATGAGGCCTGATATTAGAGGTTGATATGATTATATACTTGAAGTGCTGAAGATTCAGAAGACAAAACCAGAAATCTTGAGGAATCATTATTTTTCAGCCCAGTAGTATTATCTGAGACTGAGAAACTGAGTTTCAGTTCCCAGTCTAAACAACTATTTCAGTGTTTGTAAAATACTAAAACTTTCCATAGATCAAAGACTGGGACTCAGACAAGTGTCCTAGCCACTGCATTATTGTGGCACTTCTGTGTCTCAGTGCACACACAGCAAACAGCTTAATCATAAAATTGATTTTGTTTTGTTTTCCTGCAGTAACTTAGAACCTTATGGTTGGACACATAACGATGGTGAAACGGAACGGAAAATACAAAGACTTCTTTCGTGTTTTCTTTAGCTTGTACATCGATGCTATCTATTTCATCTGCTTTGGCAACGCAATCTTTTCCTGATACACAGCATAATATTTTTCTAACATTTTCAGCTTAGGCTTATCACAATATCTTTCAAAACAGAGAAACATTTGATATGGTTCTTAAGCCTTTATGAGTAAGAAAAAGTCCAAAATGTATAAACAGGATTCTGGAAAACAGATTTAGAATTCACCTTGCAAATAAGGGATCCAATGTTGTTGCTATACATTATTATCATACTTAAGAATTTCATTCACATCAGCAGAAACATACAAAAATATAAAAGCATGCTTGTGGCATGGCAGGATATGGATGTGCACAGCAGCACAATAAAATAGGACTATCTGTCCATTTTTGTTGGTGTGTATCAGGGTAGAAGGTTGTAGAAACATGGCTATGACAACTCGTAGTAATTAAAGGTTCCTTCTTTGATTAAGCCACTTCTACAGAGTTGGTTCTCATATGAGAAATATCTGAGCAAGTTAAATGTCAAGAGTCCTTAGTGTATAAAAGCCTTATTGCCAAGTGTTTCCAACCCTGTCTTACGTTTTTTACCCAGCAAAGTGTGCAGTGTGCCTAAAAAGTAAAATGCATAAAGTTCACTTATTAAGTGGGAAGCTAACTAAATGTAGCAAATCAGAAATACTTAGCACTGGCCTGCATATGAAATGCTGTCTCTCACTCTGGATTTCAGACACCCAAGTTCCACCTGCAGCTCCCACATCTCCACCAAGCCTGGATTCTCTCTTCACCTCTCCACTGAAAACCCACCAGCATGACGGTACAGCAAAGAATGCACAGGGCTTTGCAGGGGCTCTGTGCCTAATAACCTCTACTAGGAAGAATCAGTCCTGCTCTACTCTTGTAGACTCTGACTATGCACATTTCTTCAGTACAACACGCATTTTCTTTGTTTTCTGCTCTGCGTTTAAGGGTGTTCAACCTTTAAGGTTACACATTTTTTCTATAATACTTAGGTCTATCATCTCTTTTCACCCACACTTTTATAGTAATATTAATAACAAACACATTCTAATAGTTTACTTCCACAAAGTATCTTTTAAGACAATTGCATAAAAAGACAGGTAAACAGGAAAACAATTTAAAAGTTATCTACAACATAAATAGCAAAATGTAAACTATAAAAACAACCATCACATCTAGTAAAACTATTTATCAACTTAGTGATTGTGTGTGTGTTTATCTATATATAAAAATATATACTTACATGTATATATAGATCTCTAAATATAAATTTTGGAGTGTTAAATAAACTCTTCCATCCATTCATATATTACATAATTTCTGATCAAACAGGTAAATCATCATCTACATTGCCAAGTCAAGGTAAAATCCACTTGCCTTCATCCTTGTCTTTCACTTCCTGTGGTCATTCACATAGTGGATGGAACTGGTGTAACTTTAACTTAGCCTTCCCTTTTTGCAGATACAAATGAGCACAACTTGCCCAGCCACAGAGAAGCAGAAAGATTATGCAGCTGTGATGACAGACCGTCACTCATTCCAACCAGAACACCGTAGAGGTGGTTTTGTTGCAGCTCTAAAAATGCTGCCACTTCAGAGCTGCGGTTCCTGGGTGCACACAGCCATCCCACAGCATCAATGCTACTTCCCTACAGTAATCCTGAGCAAAAGGTTGGGAAGCAGTTACGAAGGGCAAAGGCAGAGTGCTGTTTGCAAGAAGCTTAATCACTGTCTGTGACACATGACATCGCATCAAATATTTCACTGGCTTTCATGTAAGTAAAGCTTCTCTTCAGATCTCCTTACTTCTGTAACCTCGCGTCACTACTGACAATTTCCAATGTCCAGGGCCAGTCTGAGGGACAACCAAAATCCTGCAGGGCCAGAGCTCAATCACTTGACTCAAGGCTTAGAAGACTCAGAAACATTTACATGCAGACAAAAATGAATATCTGGAAAAAAGGCAGATAATATATGGAGTCGGAGAACAAGACAGACTGTCAGGAAGGCAGTCTTTATTATTAGCGATAGATAGTGTGTCTATAGAACAGACATCCCTGGAGTCACAGAAACAGTGTTTTGTTTGTATTTTAATGTTAACGTGCAATAGAGAATATATTAACCAGTGAATCAGATTAATCTGAAAAAATTAATGAAACACAACTCCACAGTCACTTTCTGAAATGATTTTACTGAAATGGATATAGCACTGAAAAAGTGCTATATATTATGACATTACATAATCAAATGGAATTTTAAAGTTTTATAGCTTGCCTATAGTAATAAGACACTATAGACACAAGACACCTGAAAATAACCTTTAGACTGCAAAAACAGTGAAAGTGAAGTTGGCAATGTCTATCTTGCAAAAGCATATAGGTAGGACTGCAACTGTCTGTTTTGTCCTCTAGCATGAAATGGCCTTGAAAATAAAAATGTACAAACAGCTATAGTTAGACCTCTTCTGTCCTCTCTCCAACAGCAACTGATAGAGGATGCTTAGAGAAAATATGTTAAAAAGGAGAAACTACACGCTGACACTTTACCTAGTACATCATTTCAGCTACTTGCAGCCTAGGGACTTCATAATACAAAGATTGTGTCCTTTTGTTTAATAGGTTTTCATACAGAACTATTTGTCTAAATAAGTATTTGTCTAACTGCTCTTGAACCATTTTTAACCTCCACCATTTCTGGCATCAATTTCTGACAAGTTCTACCGTTTAATTGTGTCGTGTGAAAAAACGAAGTCTGTGCACTACACAGTTGAAGAAATCTGAATGACCTCTTAGAAACCTGTTATCTAGGGTTACACACGGTGGGGTTAAACTGAGATGTTACAGCTCTTCAGGCACATTTATCTGCTTCTGCATGGATATGTACTTCCCTTTCCAGCAAACAGATCCTCCTCACTGAGTAGCTTCTCCAAATCATTCTCCTGTTAGGTAACATGAAATTTGCTTTTAATCTTCCCATGCTTTTATTATGATTGAATTCTCTGGATTGCTTGCCATTATGCAAATAGTACAAGACCTACAAAAAGCTGATCAGTGAAAAACAGTGGGCACTGTAGAAAGAGCATGCCCATCTTGCCCTGCAGCTCTTCCTGTTGGCTGGAACGGTGTGAAGACATGTCCACAGAGATTTCTGGAATTTTGTGAACTGTGCATAACTTGAAGGATTACTGCAACAATGCATTATATTCAGAAAACAGTTCTCTGCTGGATAAGAGGAGACTAAGACTCACTGTATTAATCTCATCTCTAACTTAAAAATTTTGGAAAGTTTCTGTATATTTTAGAGTGTATGAACATATCAAGAGCTAAACGATAAACAGATATACACTGGGTATGTGTCAGCATTCAAACAAAGGGGGCAAAGGGGGCAAGGTGATCCTGGGCCAGTCAAAGAACAAATGATCACTCAAGCCAATACTTTGCAGAACTGTAACTAAAGGCACACCTAAGCTGTGAAGTTTGCTGAAAGAGTTGCAGGCATAGAAACCAGGTGAAGAAAAACCCATTCTGAAAAAATACATCTTTTGTATAAAAGCATAATTTTGAAGAAGCAAGATGAAGCAAAATAAAGTCAATACGAAACAGTTCATGCTGAGAAATTCACACTTACATGAAAAAACCTTTTTCTAGAGAATTTAAAGTTGTAAAGGCAGAAGAGAACATGAATCCAAAACTCAAGAGGAAAATAATATTGTTCTCCCAGATAATTGTTTTATTACAAAAGTCATACATCGGACTCAAGGAAACTGATAATCCAAGTAACACATTTCAGAGATCTCATTGTTCAAAAAATGTTTTAAAATGCATATTCTTCACTTGCTGCACCGTGAAGTCTAGTAGCAAAACAATATAAGAAACAGCTTTATTTTCTTCATATTTTGTTATTTTTAATCAGGAATATCTGCTCTTCACGACAAACACGTTTTTAAAGTGCTTTAAGCATGTCCTCATCTCTTTACCAGAATGAGTTGCTGTGTCATGCACACCATCTAATAAATTCTTTATATATATAAACATATGTTCTGTCTCTAGCTCTATGAGAGTACATGATGAATAACACAGCATGAGAAAACCCACGACATCTTTCATCAGTAACCTGACAGGGATGCAATTAAATGAGTGTACAGCAAGATTTCTGAGTACTGCATAATTCATCATAAAGAAGTAAAGAGAAAACCAAAACTTTATATGTACAATTGTTATCAGTGCATTCTCTAAGATGGTTGATAAATTCTTATCCTAACAATTGTTCCAGAAAATTAAAATTTTAATTTTTTAACTGTTTCCTGGCATCTGTGCAACCAAACACATTGATGCCAGAGACACTCTTCTTCAGAGAATTTTTGGTTTTCCTTTGATATTTTTCCCTCATCAAACGAACAGCTGGGACAGAGGTCTCAAAGAGATCCACTTCAAAATATGGACGATCAAGTTCAGAAGAGAAATATCAGTAACTACAAAGACTTTCCATCAGACTAAATACTCCTCTTACCTAACTTCACATTGATTGTGGTTCTAACAGAAAAGCTGAAGCATCTACTATTTTGTTGCTGCACATACATGTAACTACCTAGGTCAAGCAACTGCCATAGTTTTGCCAAATCAACATTTGTTTCTTTCTGACTGTGGAACTGATTGAGAGAATCTGTATAGTCAGAGTTAACCATCTAATTAATAACACAGTGGGAGCAAGAAGTGACAGCATCCTTTCCAATAACATCAGCCCAGGAAGTAGACTGTTTCAAGTGCAATTTGTCACAATCGCCTACAAAGGAAAAGTTATCTGATCTGGGTAAGGTCACCCCTAACTTTAAAAGCTGGACAGCAACAAACATCCAGGATTCCTCTGTAGTTGATGGAAAGAATCTGGTGCCTGTGGAGGGTTATTCATTGCACACTAAGACAGGCTAAGATGGGTAAGATGGATCTGATACTACAGTTTTCAGAACACATGTAGATATAGTGTACAGGGTATTTTGTTTATTTTAGTGGTTAAGTTTATTCTTTTCTGTAAATTGTTTTGTTTGAAAGGGAATTGTATTTTACCACTGTAATGTTGAGTAAATTATATAATATACTAGCAATTACAATTTATTTTAAATCAACCACTATTCTTTTTTAGTTTTGCATGAGACAAAAATGAATAAAACTGGGTTGCTCAAAAAATTGTATGAAATAAATACAAAACCATGTAAGCAAACAGAGAAATTAAGCTCAAATGGCACTCATGAAAAACCTTATGCAGTATTTGCCCTAGGATGACTATTCCTCACAGCCAATAGAACAGTCTCTCGCATTTTAACAATGAAGGTTAAAACAAATATCCGAGTTTTAACAAAAATTATGTCCTATTCATACACAAAAATTTTGTGTTTTAAAATCACCAATGTAAAAGGGCAGAAATGCATACTCTCTGCCTATGTATCCGGTTCTTCACAAATACTTTAAGTAACTAACAAAGAGCAAAACAATATGTGATCTCGTGTGTCCAAAATACCCTAATTAGGTTTTAAACACCTGAAAACCTACACAAATAGCTCATCCTCACCTGGGATCAGCAGTGCAAAACTCAAAATAATCATGGGCAGGTAGAGGATGTAGCTGTTCTTCCAGTTGCTCCTTAGTTAGACAAGGAGGAAGCCGTCGAATAACTACCTGCACATTTAAAAGAAAACAGAGATTTATCTTTGATCTAAATACTGCAAAAAGAGACCAAACAAATTATATTGCTCCTCTTTAAAAGCTCTTCCTCAAATCGGGATCTTTAATTGGAGCATCAGCCTCCTAATGATTTACCTTCTTGGACATACTGAAAGATGGAACAATGTTCCTATCTCAGTTTCTGCTAACATTGTAAAAATTGTAGGATGAAGAGCTTGGAAACCAACGTAGTTTAGCCAAGAGCAAAAGATATAAAAAACTGATCAAAAGGCAGATATTGACTACACAACATTTTTACACTATCTCTTTTTAAAATTATTTAAACCAACGTTAATGTCTTTTACTACAATGGCACCTTAGTGTATTAGGTTTATATGTCCAAGTGCTGGCAGTAGGAGCTGTGGGGCAGCCCCTCTGAGAAGAGGATGGAGCTGCCCCATGTCAGACACTACCAGTTCCAGCCAACTCCAAAGGACCCACCACAGGGCATAGCTGAGCCAAGGGCACCTCGGTGAAAACTTAAGAAGGGACAGAAAAGGCTGCACAACAGTGTGTGAGACAGAGGAGCGAGGGAAAAAAGGTGTGAGAAACAGCCCTACAGCCACCAAGGTGAGAGAAGGAGGGGAGGAGGTGCTCCAGGTGCTGGAGCAGAGACTTCCATGGAGGAGACCACAGAGAAGCAGGCTGTCCTACTATTGGCACAGATATCCACACTGCAGCCCGTGGGGAACCCACACCATTGTAGGTAGAGGTACCCTAGAGGGAGCTGCAGCCTGCACAGAGCCCACACAGGGGCAGATTTATGCTGAAGAACTGTAGCCCACGGAGAAGACGCAGGCTGCAGCAGTTCATGAAGAACAGCAGGACGTGGGAAGGACCACAAGCCAGAGCAGTTCATGAAGGACTGTATCCCATGGCAGGGACCCCATGCGGGAGCAGGGAAGAGCGTGAGGAGGAAGGAGCAGCAGAGAGGAGCTGTTATGTCCCATCTGCAACCACCATTCCCCATCCTCCTGCACTACCTGGGGGCAGGGGAGGTAGAGCCTGGGAAGGAAGGTGGGAGCGCAGGAAGGTGTTTCAGTTTTAATCTCTGCTTCTCACCATTCTACTTTATTTTTTTTTTAATTAGCAATAAATTATTTTTTTCCAAATTGTGTCGGGTTTGCCTGTAAAGACACTTAGTAAGTTATCTCCTTGTCTGTATCTCAATCCATGAGGTTTTTCATCTTATTTTCTCCCCCTGTCCTGCTGAGCAAGGAGTGAGAGAGAGCAGCTGGCTGAGTGTTTTGCAGCCACCTGAAGTCAACCCACCACATTTGGGTAAACTGGCTAATAATAAAGGCCAGGAAACTGTAGGGAAACCTTTGGGATGGAACAACACCAGCACATAAAACAGTAAAATGGTCATCAAGCTCTTCACAGTCTATTTCTATTTCTTGCCAGTATCTGAATTTAACTTAAGTTACAGTGATTTTCAGTGCTTCAGTTTCCCAATTAAGAAAATGGGAATAAATCAAACCTCACAGTACTCTCTATATAAAGTATTATTTGCAAAGTGCTCGAATAAAGCCATAGAGAGTGAAATGCTCTCGTCCTTGCAGGAGCTGCTTTGCCACTGCAACAGCCAATCTTGATTTCTGAAGAATTAAAGGCAAAAAAGAGAGACGGCGAAAAAAACAGCGCTGCTGCTTTTCATCTCAAACACTGAGGTGAATCAACACCCTCTTTCTGCAGATAAAGAAATACCCGTTTAAATACCTCAATCTCCTGACATTAGACCCAGCCTACCGAACAGAGCCCACCTGCGCCGTGCTTCTCCCTCCAAACTTGCCCGGTCCTTTGACATCTCCCACCACAGGGGCCTCTCCCATGCACACACCCCCTCCGCCCCCGCCTCCTCGTCCCCCGTACCCACCCAGTGCGTCCCCCCCGCCCCGTCCCCCGCTCGCGCCCCCTCACTTTGCTCAGAGCCGTTTTTTTCTCATCTCGCTGTTTAACCGGCGTCGGGTGAAGCGGCGGCAGCGGGGACGGGGGGGAAGAAGGCGGCGGTGGCGGGTTTGGCGGAGCCTCCGGGTCGCGGCGGGGCGACTCCCGCCGCAGCGGGGTGTCCATGGGCCACTTCTCGCGGCCGCCGCCCCGCATGAGCCCCGGCCCGGCCTCCCGCTCCGACCGCATGGACCCGCCGCTGCCGCTGCCCGCAGCCAGGCGGAAACCTCGCGAGAACTGGCCGGTGGCCTGGCGGAATCTCGCGAGAGTTGGCGGAGGCGTTGGGGGGAGCGGGCCCCCCCCCCTCCTCATCCCCTCAGCGGTCACAGAATCGTGGCATCATTTTGGTTGGAAGAGACCATTGAGATCATGGAGTCCAACCATAACCTAACACTGCCACTAAAACATGTCCCTAAGAACCTCATCTACATGTCTTTTTAAACACCTTCAGGGATGGTGTCTCCACCACTTCCCTGGGCAGCCTGTTCCAATGCCTGACAAACCCCCGTAGTGAAGAAATCCTTCCCAATATCCAACCTGAATGCCCCCCGGCTCAACCCAAGGCCATTTGCTCTTGTCCTATCGCTCCTTCAGTGGGAGAAGAGATCAAGCCCCTCCATGCTGCAAGCCCTTTTCAGGTGGTTGCAGAGAGCGATGAGGTCTCCCCTCAGCCTCCTTTTCTCCAGGCTGAACAGCCCCAGTTCCCTCAGCCGCTCCTCATCAGACTTGTGCTCCAGACCCCTCACCAGCTTCCTTGCCCTTCTCTGAACTCACTCCAGCACCTCAATGTCCTTCTTGCAGTGAGGGGCCCAAAACTGAACACAGAATTCAAGGTGGGGTCTCATCAGCACTGAGTACAGGGGAACAATCCCGTCCCTAGTCCTGCTGGCCACGCTATTCCTGATACAAGCCAGGATGCTGTTGGCCTTCTTGGCCACCTGGGCACACTGCTGGCTCACGTTCAGTCAACACCCCCAGATACCTTCTCTGAACTTGCTCTAGCACCTCACTGTCTTTCCTATAGTGAAGGGCCCAAAACTGAACAGAGAATTCAAGTTGAGGCCTCACCAGCACCGAGTACAGGGGGATGATCATTTCGCTAGTCCTGCTGGCCACACTATTCCTGATACAAGCCTAGATGCTGTTGGCTTTCTTTGCCACATGGCCACACTGCTGGCTCATGTCCAACACCCCCAGACTCTTCTCCACGAAGTGGGGACGCACTGCTGCTGCCATCACCATCCACATCCTCCCTGATGGCAGGGAGAGACCCTTTTACCCTTGTGCTGGCGAGGAGGGGAAGACAGACATTTGCCCATTTGCCTCCTCTCACAGCCTTGACCTAAGCTCACAGATGCCCCGTGGCCCTGGCTGCAGAGGCCTCTTAGCTCAGGCCTCCCTCGGCCATAGCCTTGCCTCTGCCTCCTACAGCAGGATGGTTACAACCATCTCTGGGACATGTCACCCAGAGCCTTAGGATGCAGGGCCTGAAAGCTAGCCAGGTCCTGGGGAGAAAATAAGGTGGAAAAAAGAGGCTATTGCTCATTACTTGTGTCAGCTCACGAGTCTTGTGGCTGCAGTGAGTATCCCAGCACTCAGGCAATATACTGCCAGCCTCAGCCCCCCAGGCTGTGCAGCAGGCTTGAAAGCTTTGCTGGCTGGTGTCTCCCTGCTTTTCTGGCTCATATCCCAAATTTCAGCTGCTACTTTTGCTCCTACAGAGCCTCACATCCTGTGGCCTTCTCCATCAGCCCCAATAGCTTTTGTCAAACACTGGTAGATGTTTGGCATCTGATTTATCTTAACAAAAAAGAGAAACATATCAAACAAGAAAGTACAAATTATTGCAGAATCAGTGCCACTGTCTGACCTCTGGCAGTGGCAAATCACTGGGGAGGTCACCAGTAATGAGTGGAATAAGGACAAGAATGTGTGGGGTATATACCAATATAGCTTCAGAATAGTCTCTCACCTGCCAGGTGTCCCTGAATTGAGACCCTCTCAAAGCAAACAGGTCTTCCAGGTGGCTGATCTGGAAGTAAGTACTGGCCGATCAATCACAGAATCGCAGAATGTTAGGGATTGGAAGATCAAGGTTTATTCAGTCTTGAATTGCTGTTGATTAATTTTGCAATGTCTAGATCCAGAAAGTTTATTGAAAGTCCTGGTTAGGCTGGGATGTCTTGGACTACTTCTCCTGGGCTTGGTGGCAGAGGCACAGCAAATTCTGAAGTAAGGGCACATGTCACGGGTATACCAATGGACTCCTCTGGAGCTACTCAAACTATATAGAATGAGCAAAAATATCTGCATTTTAAGCAGGACACACAAGGTCATTGCCAAGATGCTGCTGCATTGTTGGTCCTCAAACAGCTGTCCACAACACAAAGGAAATACATTATTTGATGCACAATAATAAATGCATGTGACATTGGCCAAGGAAACTCTGAAATGTGTTATTCCTCTTCAAATCTTCTAGGTATTAGTACCTGAGCAGAAACTGTTGGAGCCTTTTGCAGAAATATCTTGTGGGTTTTCAAACCTATTCTGAAAACCTTTAAGGCAACAGCCAAGTCACCCCACTCTGGGACAAGACTGATCCTTACAGGAGAGAGGGGTGGTTATGTGACAGAGGAAGGATATCTTTTTTGAGGAGATGTGGATAAACTACTCATCCTGATGAAGTCCTGCATCCTTGTACCCAGTGGCCAAAGCCAACCAAGGCAATGACTTGAAGTAAAGCCAAAAACCTGAGGTCAAGTCAGACAAAAATTAATAACTGAAGACCTCAAGAGGACAAGGACAATACTCAATTTAGCAAGAGCCAGGGTGAAAATCAGAATGTCAGAATAACACAGAAATGTACCATGCACTATCTAGGAAGCGGAGTCCAGGCAGGAGCAGGACTGGAGCATGACAGGTGCAAAAGACTAGGGCACAGCAGGAGTTACTGGTACGAAGGCAAGGACCTGGACAGAACAGACCAAAACACTGAACAGAAGATAAATGAGGAGAAACTTTCCCTCAAGTCCTGTCTAGAAGATGCATGTTATCAACCAGCTCACAACCCCTAACCCAGCTGTAGCTTCTTAAAGGGCTGGGAGCTGAGCCAAGACATATCGAGAATTCCTCTGACATCCAAGAAAAGTCACAATCTAGGACACTTGCATGTATTTCTTTATAGGTAACTTTTAATGCCAATAAATGGCAGCCAGTCAAAAAACCTCCAGCAGATACCTGCCAAGGCGCAGTGTCAGGACGTGCTGCCTATACAGCAACACCCATTCTCGCATTTCTTCCCACTCCTGCCACTCTGCCCCACTGATAATACTAACACAGCGGTTTGCTGTCTTTGAACCTGAGAACTGATCAGATAGATAAAAGATTTTGAAGTGCTGGACCAGTTCCCTGATTTGTTTCACAACATAACCACACAAACATTGGTATTACTACAACTGAGGAAGCAGCACAAGGATAAGAAGATTCCTACTGGTAGGGCAGGAATACTATAAACCATCATCAGAGCTGACATACCATCAGATTGTAACTGGGGAATGTAGAAAGAAATATTAACTTTTATCAATCTTTTAAACTATTTCGTCAATGAAAATAGTAGTAACATAGAAAAAAGGACACAAGCCAAGGCTTCTATCCATGCCTGACAATAGACAAAAGACCTCATTTGCTAGAAGACTTTTTTTGTGAACTTCCATGTAGAAATTGCCATTATGTCTTACTAGAAAACTATTAACATTTACCTACGCTGGATTAAAAAAAAAAAGATAAAACAAAGTTCAGCTCTTTATTGGTATTCTATTGGTAATATTGCTGCTCTGTGTGCAGCAACAAGCCTTTGCCTTCTCTTTATCCATGTCTTCTTGGTTACAATCATTCAGGGTACATAAGCAGAGATGTAAAAATAACTACCAAAAGATCCTTTAAAGGATGAGATTTGCCTAATACAATAGCTGTTGAGACACACTCCTTATAGAGTCTTAAATGATCAGAGTCTTCTAGTGTGCCCAAGAAAAATCTCCAGTTTCCCTTAAGCATTAAGAAGTCACCCGAACCACACGCACACATGCTGCCAGATACCAAAAAAAAGAAAACCCTCTGTATGAACTTTTTAGCCAGCCACACCAAAGAGACCCAATGCTGGCCAGGAAATACCTTCGCTTTGTGAATGATTTGTTTTTCCCCACGCTCTGCTTGGACAGACTTTTCCGCTTAAGACTTATGGTTCATCCTAAATTTTTGAGAAAGAAGTGCAACTTTGGGTGAAGTGCTTTAGAACTAGGAAGTAAAACATTTTCATTCACCTCACTTCCTAATGTCTAAGAAAATATAGGATTGGTACTGAATTCTGCACTGGACACATAGTTGCATCCATATGTTCTAGCATATGGAGTGGGAACTTTCGCGTTTAAAATTCTCTCTGTGGAGCCACAGAATTCCTACTGCTAGTGGGACAGAACCAGACTTCTCTACAATAGTGTGTTGGTATCACAGTATCACAGTATGTTTGTGATTGGAAGGGACCTCAAAAGATCATCTAGTCCAATCCCCCTGCTGGAGCAGGAACGCCTAGGTGAGGTCGCACAGGAATGTGTCCAGGTGGGCTTTGAATGTCTCCAGAGAAGGAGACTCCACAACCTCCCTGGGTAGCCTGTTCCAGTGCTCTGTTACCCTCACTGAGAAGAAGTTCTTTCTCAAATTTAAGTGGAACCTCTTGTGTTCCAGCTTGATCCCATTACTCCTTGTCCTATCATTGTTTGCCACTGAAAAGAGCCTGGCTCCATCCTCGTGGCACTCACCCTTTATATATTTATAAACATTAATAAGGTCACCCCTCAGTCTCCTCTTCTCCAAACTAAAGAGCCCCAGCTCCCTCAGCCTTTCTTCATAAGGGAGATGCTCCACTCCCTTAATCATCTTTGTTGCCCTACGCTGGACCCTCTCCAGCAGTTCCCTGTCCTTCTTGAACTGAGGGGCCCAGAACTGGACACAATATTCCAGATGGGGTCTCACCAGGGCGGAGTAGAGGGGAAGGAGGACCTCTCTCAATCTACTGACCACCCCCCTTGTAATACACCCAAGGATGTCATTGGCCTTCCTGGCCACAACGGCACAGTGCTGGCTCATGGTCATCCTGTTGTCCACCAGGGCCCCCCAGGTCCCTTTCCCCTACACTGCTCTCTAATAGGTCATTCTCCAACCTATACTGGAACTTGGGATTGTTCCTGCCCAGATGCAGGACTCTACACTTTCCCTTGTTAAATTCCATCAGGTTATCCCCCGCCCAACTCTCCAGCCTGTCCAGGTCCCGCTGGATGGCAGCACAGCCTTCTGGTATGTCAGCCACTCCTCCCAGCTTAGTGTCATCAGCAAACTTGCTGATAGTACACTCAATTCCCTCGTCTAAATCATTAATGAATATATTGAATAATATTGGCCCCAGTACTGACCCCTGAGGCACTCCACTAGATACTGGCCTCCAACTGGACTCTGCACCATTGACCACCACTCTCTGGCTTCTCTCTTTAAGCCAGTTTGCAACCCACCTCACTACTCTATTGTCTAGACCACACCTCCTCAATTTAGCTGTGAGGATGCTGTGAGGGACTGTGTCAAAGGCTTTACTGAAGTCAAGGTAGACCACATCCACCACTCTGCCATCATCCATCCACCTTGTTACATTCTCATAAAAGGCTATGAGGTTGGTCAAGCATGACTTACCCTTGGTAAAGCCATGCTGACTGCCCCTAATGACCCTCTTATCCCTTATGTGCCTTGAGGTGACACCAAGGATAAGCTGTTCCATTACTTTCCCAGGGACAGAGGTGAGGCTGACTGGTCTATAATTACCCGGGTCCTCCTTCTTGCCCTTTTTGAAGACTGGAGTGACATTTGCTTTCTTCCAGTCCTCGGGCACCTCTCCCGTTTCCCAAGACTTGGCAAAAATGATGGAGAGCGGTCTAGCAATGACTTCAGCCAGCTCCCTCAGCACCCGCGGATGCATCCCATCTGGACCCATGGATTTATGGATGTCCAGACTATTTATTTGTTCCCTAACCCAGTCCTCATCGACTAAAGCAAACTCCTCCATTAACCTGGCTTCATCCGGGGTCTCAGGGGTACAGGGTTCCCCAGGACACCTGTGTGGTATTCACAGGACAGCAAGGGGATCTCTTGGACCCAACCTGATTTCAACAGTGAGTGCGCAGTTGCTGTTAAAACACAGAACGAAGACACAGGGCAAAAATGTCTGAGCAGCAGAGCAAGCAAATAAGGAGGCAAAGCAGGGGAAAAAGGAAAATTAGCATTTTGATTTACTAGGAGGTATTTCAAATTGGCTAATAAGAACCCTCAGGTAAATGAAGGCCTTCCCACCTAGCAATTTCTTCTATGCAGTGGGCTCTACTAACTGTATATTCCTCAGGATTCAGAACCTGGCTGCTGAGAACTCAATGAGTCATGAGACAGATGTAGTGCGATGAGAAGTAGTTTTTTATATTTTCCAGTTTACGCAAAATCTTTACAAAATTAAAAAAAAAAAAACACCCAAACACTCAAAAGTTTACAGCATCAGCCCATCCTTTGATACCCATTCATCAGGAAAAGAGTAAACATTGCCTACCGTAAAGTCAAAAGGACCATTAATCAAGAAAGATGGACTGCTGAAAAGCAAAAATGACAACAAGGTTTCAATACAGCTACTTGGATTCAGCCCTTGTCTCTTAGTTACATAAACTGCCAAAAAAAGGTATAGGAAATATTTCATGTATCACACTAATATGTGAGGTTCTTTTATACCTTCCCCCAATAAAGTGGATGAAAATTATATCACAATAACCAAATATATAAGTTTCAGGCTGAAAGTATAATTGAAAATATGTGTTTACATGTTAACACAAATATACTGAGATACTCTGTCAAAATTACACTTTAGACCAATTATTTATTTTGCTGACTAAAACAAAAATCGTATTTGTATTTCATGAAAAATCTTTGCAGAAAAATTGCTAGTTCTTGAGTTCTGAAGTACTTCACACTAAAATCTGAACTGATAAACTGCACAAAATCTATTCTAAACATTAAATGCTAAAACTCAGCTGAAAGTCACAGAAGAAAATATTATGACAGCTTGTAGGATTAAGTTTTTAATTTTAAGCCCCACACAGTGATATTTGTGGGAAAAGCAAGAAGGGAAAAATTTACACAAAATACATTCAACATTCATGCTACAAAGGCAAACAGACCCGCCCTGTTTAGTGAATAGACAAATCACTGCTTCTGTTTCAGAGGCATATGCTTCACTTCATTTTTCAGTGAACTAATGACATTTAAAAATACCACACTTCAGAGATTTGTAAAAACAGTGTACGTGTATTATTTAGTTAATCCTTTGCAATGACAAAACTACTATGTGTGAAGAGAATGCCTGTGGTCCCTACAGTGCTACACCGTGGCTTACAACTTCATTGTAATGCTAACTGCAGGTAAGACTGAGTTAACTTCATGTTTATGCTATTCAAGGTTGTTTTCAGCTTACCAAAAACAGTTCTTAAATGAACTCTCAATAATACAATCTAGAATAATGAGAAAGAACTGAAAATAATAACTAGGATAACGTATAACAAACATGCTTTGTCATCAACTGAATGTGTGCCAAATTTGAGTCAAATGACAGAAAACCATTGAAATTGCTCCTTAAAGGAATACATATTTATAAAGTAGCAAGTATAAAACTTCATGGATTTTTTTTTTTTTTTCGTCTACTTACTAAGCAAGCATTCCTCACAGACAGGATGAGAACTCAGAAGCCACAATACTACTATATTAGACTGGCTATTACATTTAACAACACTGCAAATGGTTCCATGTTAAGTACTATTTTTAAATCTTCATAGTCTTACTGATGGCAGACACATGGACCAGTAAACAGTTTTTAAAAAAAGTGAATTTATTTTTTACTTCATCATGTATGATTAATTTTGTAGAAACAGTCCATCATGTATGCTTTTAAAGGGTCCTTAAGGCAAGCATTATTTCTCTGGTGTTAAGTATAGAGTGGTAGTTTGAATTCATATAAAAATAGCAAATTCTTGAAAGTATAACACCCTAACAAAAATGCTAAAACAAACATACTACACTTAAAACAAAATGAGCTCTCTACCAGTATTTATGGTCATGTACTATGGTCTGACATTGATGTTTCTAACATCATATCACTTTCATTCATTTCAATCTCAAATGTTTCGTTCAATGGGCGACTGTTATCTGTACTTTTCCTTTGATGTGTCGTCTCTAATGTTACTATGCCACTTTCATCCAGAGTTTGTCTTTCTATGTCAAATTCTCCAAAATCCCAGGGAGGTGAAATTATGTTCTTTAATGTCTTCATTGTGTGTACATCAAAGTCATAACATCTTAATTTGTCTTTGATCTCTGTTCCTAGGAAGACAGTAAAAGCATTAGGTTGTTGCAAATAAACACACTCAAACGATGTATCTCAAAGAAACTATAATCCAGAAACTACCACAACTCTCTGTTTTCAGACCATCAGGGAGCTGTCACTGCTAATGACTGAAGTTGAATAGAGTTGTTCTGAAAAAATCCAGCAGCCTCTTTCTTGAAAGAAACACAATATATAAAACATAACTCAGATTTAAAAGTCTGTTATGAGAAGTAATTGTCAATTGCCTTCACAATTCTCTTAAGAGGCTTTTTTGTTGTTTAAGTTACACACAGCATGGTTTGCATCAATGCATATCACGCAGCTGCATGGTTCTTCCAGATGTGTTAACTTGCTACATACGGAGCAAGACAATATTGAGAAGAAACATCTGCTTCAATTGTGCAAAAAGTCTGCAGGAAAAGCAATAGAGCACACAGATGGTTTTAACTGGCTTCACTGTCATTAACATGTTTGACAGGACATCAACTGTATTCATTACAGATAAATGAGTAAGTTCAGGAAGCAGAAGTATGTTGCTATAAAGCTTTTTCAGGGGGCCTAAAGTTTTTAAGAATATTTCAATCTACGGCACTATAGCGTATTACTGTTATGAAGCACTTTTTTTTTTTTTTCCATATGCAAAGCTCTGTTTTTGCAGGCAGAAGAATTTATCCTGTCTCCACCGAGTTCTGACATGGTAAAATGCCTTGTCCATATCTCTCTACAGCAGTTATTAGCACTAGTGTTCCGATTTTCTAACTCCATATTTCTGTTTTGTTTTTCCCCATTCCCTTTGGTTTCTAAGCTGCCACAAATCAATATTTTCTATGAAAGAAACCATCACCACCTCCAATGGCAAAGTGTTTCCTTTCTTATGCTGGTAAGAACTTGCTGTCATGATGGTTAAAAAAACAGTGGCCATCTGCAATTGCTGGTAAGTTCTGTCTCACTGAACTATTAAAAACACCTCCACCACCCCAACAACAACAAGCACACCAAACAAACAAAAACATACTCTATTTTATAAGCTAATTAGGTAACAGTAGATAGCCTTTCTTGATGTAAAAATAAGACTCCTCTCAAAGGACTCAATGACTTTAAGAGTCACTCAAGTGAAAGACTTACCAATGTAGGCTTCTGAATCACCAATATACATTTCTATGCAATGTCCAAGCATTGTGACTGAAAATGTGTCATCTCTTCTAAGACCAAGGGCCTATTAAAAAAAAACAGTAAGTATTCAGCAGCAAATAAAACCTTTTAAATCTTAAGTTCATGATTGTTCCCAGTTTGTTGTTTTGTTACTTTACAATGCTATCAGAGCATAGTCGTCACTGTAAAAGCAAAATATTGCAGAACCAAAATAACACTGTCATATGAACTGGCTGAAGTAGTAAGCAAGCAAGGTACAAAACCAAAACCTGAAAAGGATATGTATACAGAGAATCATACACAAATCATGAAATATACTAGTAAAAATAATGATTATAAAATCTGTGAGGAACTTAATTTTGTATAGCTAAGCAACAATCTATAACGAAATAGACTGAGACATGCTTAAAGTAATTACAACTGAATCTATGTAATACAAGCTTCTAGGTAAATAAAACTGCAGCTAAGTTCAAGCCAATCCTCTTGAACACTGAAAATTCAACTGAGGGAAATTCACTGTTACTCTATGAAAATGTGAAATCAGGAAAACTTTTCCGCAATAAACAAGTACCATATAATAAAGATAAATCTGAGACAACAGAAAATAGTTTATCTTTAAATGTTGCACTTACTGTAAAACATGTTCTTGAAGGTATAGGTTGAAAGTATTTTTGATTATTTCAGCAGTATGATAAGTTTAACATGTATATGACAACTATGAAATGCAATTAATTTTTAACAAAGGATTCAACTACTAAGTTTCACAAAGTGGCCATGTTTTACTAAATCAACAGAAAACTTAAGCTGACTCTTAAAAAAAAAATTAAGATTATAAAATAAACAATAATTTGGAGGCTGGAAAGAAATGTCGTTTCTCTGTCCCAAAACCAAACCAGAATGAAACGGTAAATAATAGAATTTGTGACCAGCACTTTCATTTAAGGCAGTTACATACCGTATGAAAATAGTCGATGGCACTTTCAAAATTGCCCATTAGACTGTGTATGTAGCCAATGGCAGAGTAAGTAGAAGCATTCTGAGGAATGAGCACTAGCGCCTGGCGATGGTATTCCAGCGCTTCTTCATATTTCCTGGTAGAAGTAAACACAGAAGGCCTATTAGGAAGCCTCAGGGTGAAAGGTGTTTTAATAGTAGTATATCAGTATTTTCCTTAGCTCAGCAGCATGCACTCTTACAAGAACTTAAAAATTATTGCTTCATACTCTGAACATAATAGAATGCACAAAAGGTTCACGGATATTGACAATTTTCTTCCTCAATGTAATTGAGAAATCACTGTTCTCCTTGTGTAGCACAACAGCTGCCAACTGCTAGGCCCCATTTGGAGATGATGGTAGCCATTTGATACCGTAAATTGCTTTAGATGGTTGATGGTGCTCATTGTAACATTAGCTTTCTTTCTATAGCTTTCATTTCCCTCCCCAGGGGAGTGAAGGAGCAATACCAGACTAAATCACTCATTGTTCAAAGTGAGAAAAGCTCTCTGGGCAGAAATTCCACAACCTGTGAGCGCTACATACACTGGTACTTCTGTCACTTCCATTTTGCTGCCTTCTGTATCAGAAAAGGTTTACACAATATCAGTAATTTCTTTCAAACACCAACCACCCTTTCTTTGAAAATGATCCATTAATTAGACTGCTTAATGCATTCATTATTTTATAAAACGAGGATTAAATATAGATTATGGCATTAGTCTGAGAAATTATTACATTTGACATCCGAGTGCCAAGACAGCAATTGTCTATTCAGAAGAAATGTTCATGTCTGTAGCTATCAGGAAGCTATGCAAACAGCAACATATGAAATTGTTAGAGGGCATTAAGTATTAACTGAGGCAGAAAAATTATGCAACTGTTTGCTTGCTGCACAAGACTTTCCCATTACTTGGATTTTATTTTCATTAACTGTCCAATTAACAATCACTGTATTTTAATATGCTGCTTGCAATTTCAACTGCATAATGCTAATCAGTGGACATCTATCCAGTAATTTTTTTTCATGCTAGCAACAGCATGTATGATGAACACTAGTAAGTTGTTTATTATGGAGTTTTTAAAGTTATCAAAACATATGCACAGCTGCCTAAGTTCTCAACTTGATTTTCTTGAAAGATGGTTTACAAGGATGCAGAAATACATTAGGTTGGCTTTCTGAACCTGAACAAATAAGTTGTCTTAAGTGTGATATAAACAGCTACTAATTTTTTTTTAGAAATTAAAAAAAGAAGAATTTATAACTGAAACAAGTATTTGGAAAAAACCTGCAATTATACTCATTGATAGATTCCAGAAGCAGTGCCTTTTGTTTGATCTTGGCAGAAAGGGTGACTATTACACATCCGTATGTCAGAATGAAAATGAAGACTAATAGGCCATTCAAGCACAAAGCAATTACTACCAAAGCCAAAGCAGAAGTACAACTTATATCTACCATAATCACATTCTTATTAGCAGCTGTAAACAAAAATTACAGTGTACATCAACTGGACAATTAAAACCTTTATACTAAAAATATATTTATGGCACTGATTAAACAAAAGAAAACACTGGTTAAAATCAGATTAAAGTAATTAATGAGAAAACATTTATCTATGTTAAAACTGCTAAAGCTTGCATATGTACTTTGCACTTTATTTTTATCTTCCTAGAATGGAAATATGAAATAATAGTTCTGTTCTCGAAAACCATAAAGTAAGTTTTTATTGCTGTGTTAGTATCACTGAATATATTATGTCAATAAAAAAACATAAGCACTGATCCAAGCAATTAACCAGCACAAACCCACCTTTGTTTTAATTAAATCAGTAGACAGGTTCAACTATGTCAGGACTAGGACAGCTGCCAGTTCAAATTCAGACATAAAAAGATCTAAAAGCCCCCGACCAAATTTCTGCCCAGTAAGTATCAATAGTTAAGGAAAGGTTTCTACATCAAGTACTTTAGCTTGCATGTAGTAAACTGGATATAAGGGATGACTAAAGGATTTATGGTCACAAGCTGATTTAGGGAATCTTGTTCTTAAAAGGTGCTTCTACACTGCTCTCACATGGTGTATAATTGTAATATAAATGAGAAGTAGGCCTAGAGAAAACTCATTTGTGTAGTATTCCAGATAAATGGAACTCCAGTACTCTCTGCTTACTTGAGTTTTCTGCAGACATGTCCTAAGTTGTTCAATAAAGGCTCCCACTTATCAACTGTTACCTGCAAAATAATACAACAGTTCAGATAACTGCATCTTCCCAGATTGTAACTGAATTTTGCTTAGTTAAAAAAACGAAAAACCAATAACATACAAATGAACAAGACAATTCATTCATGACCAACAAAAATATCACAAGCATTTTCAGTTCTTTTCAAAACACATATTTAAGCTTGAAACATTTACTCAATAACTCATTTTTCTAATTTTCCCATTCTGTAAACTCAATTGAATTTCTCTAATGAGTCAGTGATGCTGAAACTTGGATGCAAATCAAACAAACTTTGTTTTCTACTGAACTAAAAATCATGTTAAGCCTCTCATACTAGAAGCACTAAAGACCCCCCCAAATTACGTGTTTGTACAATAATTATAAATACTGAAGGTCTTTTAACTGTCTTCTCCATAGCTTAACTTCATCTGCTCTAAATAAATGAGCTCATTTATGAGAAACACAGATGACAACCTGAGCCAATGTCCTTAAAACACTTTTTGTTGAAATTAAAAATCATTTGGACTTGATTAAATTATGAAATTGTGATTTATAACAATGTAAGGGTACCTCTGTATCTCTATTTCAGGTGTTTCCCATTCTAATTCTAAATTTCTGTTTCGCTGTTTATAGATACGTTGATATTTAGTACTTCTCACATAAGAAAAATGCCACACATAGAAGTTTGTGGCATTCACATATACAACAATACAACTTTAACTAAAATAGAACAAGAAGTGCATAAATTGGTATCTGTTCAGGTTGTTTTAGTAAATGTGTGCCTTGTTGACATGAAAATTATAGGTTTTTTTCAATGCCTTCCACTTTATAGAAGTGTTATTGTGCTCTAGAAGCAATTTCATTATCTTGATCGGACATGCTTTGTAAACAATTACAGTAGCGTGAGGTGGTGCCCTCATTAACTCAGTTTAAACTAAAAATTAAGAAAACCTATCTTAAAATTCACAATAAGCCTGTCACAAGGTGATAGTGCTTCCATTAGGGAATCTGAAGTCACTCTAGTACAATGTGGTTCTTTCGACAAAATTATGTCACACAAAGAAAATAAGTGGTACTACCAATAGGTACAAACTCATTTGTGTGTCCCAGCATTTGAGGAATCAGGGTTGTAATGGCTGACTTTGGATTCACAAAAGCACCTGAACTACGAGCACATTTCCTCACAAACTTTTTGCCAGGGATTACTATGGTTACTTTCAGGAAGTCAGTTAAGCATCCCTGGGCCCATCCCCACACAGTGGCTCTAGTTGGTAGAGAGAAAACAATTACACACCTACAGGATTATGTCCTAACTAAAGTGGAAGTCATTCAATAAATGGTTGACACTTAAGGTGGCAGAAACCATCTCACATGTGTACCCAGTTCCACCCTCTGGTCAAGAACCATTAGTCCACTAAGACTCCAGACTGAGAATGAGACCTGGATTCTGCTCTCCACACTTATTTTTTGCCTTTTCCCATAGCACTGAAGATAATGTGTGATGATTCTCATCTAAAAACCCAACATACTCAGTTACAAGTAGATGGCCCAAATTTCAAAGTCAAATTTACATTGTATTGCTTTTATCTTAAAATAAGCACAACGTATTTTGTCACAAGATATCACAAAATTTCCTGGAGTTTTACAAATTTATGATCATGTGTGTTATTAGGAAAAATACCTCATTTCCAATAGCTTTGATTTTTTCCAGTGCATCAAGAAACCACTTTTCTGCAGTCTTCCAGCTACAAATTGACAGGGTGGGAGGAAAGAAAAATAAATAAAATAAATAAATAAAAAGTTTTCATTACCAGTATGAGAAAACTGTATTGCCAGGAAAAGTTCTTTGACATTATTTCATTGTATGAGCGAAATTAGATGTAAAACCCCAGTAATTTATGTTTGGGTATATTTTGCACGTGCTCCTAAGAGTTAACAAGACAAAGTTAAAAAAATCAAAAGCAACCAAGAATAGTCACTAAACACTTCTTCTATCTGTTAATTTTTTTCAGAACATATTTGGAACCTCCTGAGCTGACAAAATTTTATAGAATGTGTGCACTCATGTGGGCAGATAGAGGCCTCTTCAAGCAATTCAACTACCCAATGACAGGCACACACAAGATAATAATCAAGCTCTATATGTTCCTCTTTCAATCTTAAGCAACAAAGAACAATGTAGAAAGCAAGGGTTTAGACTAAACACCTAAACCAGAACCAAAAGAAACTATACTTCAGTTTAAGTACTTCAGTAGATAAATTGGCACATTACACTTCAGGATAAACCAGTATTTAAACCTATTTGGCAAGCTTACTCTCCATTTTGAAATGCAACCACTCCAACTTCATGCATAACAAAAGGATCTTCAGGTGCAATGCTTAAAGCTTGGCTGAAAAACCTTTCAGCTAACTTTGAGTTGTTTGTCAAACCATATTCCAGTCCAATATAGAGCATCGGCAAATGACACCTAAAAAATAAAAACCAAACATGCATTTATTAGGAATTGCACCAGAAACTATAAAGAGACACCAACTGTGTTTCCATTTGTTTATGTACATCCAAGCAACAGCTGATTTCAATGGACTATTAACCGAATGGGCAGTTAAAAGACTTCACATCTTTGTCAGTTATTGACAAGAAATTGAATTCTAATATATAATTGTAACCTGCTCTGGAATTACATGTATTTTATCAGTGCTTAAATTAGTTATGAGGGTGGTTTTTTGTAGTTTCCTTCATACATTTCATTTACAAATAGAACATGGAAGAAGTAATAATTGAAGGGATTATATTTACCAAACACTACTGTGTATTGTATTTATTGCATAATAATATATATTAAAAAAATACTGTATTGTATTTACCAATACAGTAGTTTTACAAGAAATTCAACATGATTAGTCCACTATTTGTTTCACAACCCCTACAGCATGAAACAGCTGTCCAAGGTATTACTATATGGCAGTTTATGACCTGGTATGACAAACATGATTCACAAATTTCAGAGGACTTTCAGGAAGAACATAGATTACATAAATATAAATATTAACTTTAGAAAATCACAACAGTAATCACAAATAGTGCAGTTAAATGTAGATCATGAAATTTGTGTTGGTTTTTTTTTTTCTCTCCTTTGGTTTCTACCAAGTAATTGCTGCAAATGTATTCCTATGGTTTAAAGGGATATAGGTCGATGTTCTACACTATTTATGGATTAATTTTAATTTTTCTAAATATGACTTTTTTGACATACCCTTTCATGAGCTGTGCAGCTGTAAAGTATGCAGCCATTGCTTGGTCATGCTCACTCTCAACTGCAAATGAATGTCCATATGCTATCCATGCAGGTCCGTAGGTTCTCTCAAGTGTAGTAGCTTTGCTAAAAACAAGAGCAAGTCACAAGCAAACACATCTGAAATTAAATTCCATCTGCTTCAGAAACCACTTACATAGCAGTACTATGAGACATAGTTAGGCATCTATTAAGATAATCTTCTGTAATGATCATTGGTAAACCAAGTTAATTGTAAAAGTTGAATCTATTTAGCACTTATCACACATTCATTGTATTATTTCTGTTGCTGTTCATGGACAACAGGAATTGTTTGATATTACTAAACAAACAATGATATAATAGATGAATTGGGCAAAATTCAGAAAACCTTAGTAGTGATTTATAATGTATAGCAAAATTCTAGCTATACATTTAAAATAAATATATTGTAGCAAATATAAGTTTCACAAGCAGGATGTGAAAATACCAAATGAACTCTTACATTGAACTATGCATTTAAATCCTGCTATATAATTGTAGTAGCCTCAATGAAAACAAGAGTATTTATTTCTTATATTGCAGACAGCTGCCATGCATCAGAGAGGATGACAAAATGTCACTCAAGTCTTGAGCTGAAGATGCTACCTGCAAGTCTTTACCAAATGACAGTCTTGACAGAAACATTAGAAATCTCTGTAGGATATTTTCTCTGTCTGAAGGCAAGGGCCTTCATAACCAAACAGGTCACAAGAAATGTGCTCAATCTTTTCTTAAAAGCTTCTGACATGGAGATCGCACATGTACCACAAGCAATCTATGCTATTGCTTCGCTATCCTCAAACATTTCACTTTTTCCTAGCATTTAATCTAAATCTTGTTTTTCACAGTAAAACTCTTTGTTTCTCATCACAGATCTTAGAGAACAGTTTGTTCTCTGTCTCCTGGGACAAAACATTCAATATTTTAACACTTGCATCTTCCCATTCTACATCCTAGACAGTTTCAATCACTTCAAAAATTTTCCACATTGGCCACCTTCTCCAGAATGCTCATTTAACTGCCTTCTCTTGATTTCAACTCAAATGTCTCACATCCATCTTGAGTTCTCCACAGACGTTGTCTTGTCAACAGCAACACATTACAATATTATTACTTAAGATGGATTATATTCTATCACAAATGTTGTTTTCCTAACTGGTGCTGAGATCAGATAAGCCCTTTGCAAGATGTGAAAGATGCAGATGACTCCTTCTGGAGCAGCCAGAATGATATTTCCTTGATGTGCTACATAGCACTTCCCAGCTCTGCCTTCTATCCTATTCAGCATGCTCCAGCATGATGTCCTGTGACTCCAAAACAATTATATGGGAGCTTGTGTTTTCACCTGTGGTGTCTCCAGATCCTTTTCCAAAAATTACTGGCTAGCCCACAGTTGTCCCTAGCCTTGTAGTTGTACACTATCATTCTTGTCCAAAAAATCTGGGCATCTTGCTGCTATTTCACTTTTAGCATACCTTTTTTCCTCTTTAGCAGAACTACCCTGAATTCCGATTCTTCCCCCCAACCCCACACCCCGTTCCCTACCAACACATCTATAGACCCTGCCTGGCTAGGAATGCTTACAGATTTAATAAAGTTGTTCTTTATTTTCCCACCAAAACCACTCAGGATAGCTTCTCGAAGAATTTCACAGTGATACTTGCCAGGAATTTAAGTAGTTTTCTCATAATAATCAGGCATTTAAACAGTCTAGATTACTAACCTGTCTTTACACGTATTGTCTATAAAGGTCTCGAGAAGAAAAATGAAAGCCTTGCAGGTTGATTTAAACCTTCTCAGTTTAAGCTCACAGCACTCAAACAAATGCCCTACTTCACAGCAAGGTCCTGCTCCCTAGTGCTGATAATCAATATACATACAGAAAAAGCACTGGACTGACTGACCAACCTAAAAAGTCCAAGGCTGCTCGTGCAAAGAAAGAACTAGACAACCGAACATCAGAATTTTCTATCTAACTCTTCCCTTTGAGATCTGAAACCTGAGCCTGGGACCATGCTAAGAAGGGCGGTTCGACTATCCAGCTGTAGTTGACTGGGCAGCATGAGTAAACGCATGGACTGCTCTGGCGCATAACAGGCAGGTGACTGCCAAAGGAGATGCCACCTAAGTCTGCATGTCATTTTCAAAGTATCTAGAAGGCTGAGGTCTAAATCGCTGTACCAAAAAAAGGGTGTCAACAAATGGAGTATTTTAGTAGTAACCAGCTTAACGTGGCTTCTCTTTAATTTATGAGCTTACAAACAATCACGAATATCAGGTATTTATTTAGCAAGTCAGCAACAGATTCACTAAGGAAAACAATTTTACCTGAGGTATCTTCTGGCATGTTCATTTTTGTGGCCAACCATGAGATAATAGCATCCTACTGCAAACCATGACACCTACACATTAAAATCAAAATAGAATATTATTAGATATATCACACTGATTTTAGTGAAACACCACCATCGGTGACACAAAACAGAGGAACAGGTAATTAGAGAAGTTAGGAACATTTTCACTGAAATCACAGTCAGCTTTTCAAATTATTTGCTATTACAGACAGGCTAGAAGTGCTAGCATGTATGTATCTAACTGGCTTTGTTCAGCCCCATGAAGAGAGAGCTAAATGGAAAGCTTATTACCATCTTCAATTATCTGATGGTAGGGAATGAAAAAAAACAGAGTCAGACTCTTCTCAGAGGTGCAGTGACAGGATGGGAGACAATGGGTACAAACTGCAACATGAGAAATTCAGACCAAGTAAGAGGAAAAGAATTTTCACTGTGAAGGTGACCAAACATCAGAAAAGGCTGTTCAGAATGGTATATACATTTATTACTTCAGCATTTGTTTTAAATTATTATTCAAAGCGAGTACCTCACATTGAATACTTCACATTGAATACTTTTTACAAGTAATTTGTTTTTTAAAAAAACCTCAGTAGAAGAAAATTAAAATGCATAGAAATAAACGGAGTGAACCACTTTTAATAGCTCCATCCAGAAACAGATTTTGAATTCTGTTGTTCAAACTGATTATTAACACTACAACTTCTATGTGCTTTCACCTAGAAAAAACTACCTGGTAATGTAGACTTAGAACAACTTACAGGATTATTTGGATACAAGTCCACCAGTTTGTGAGAAAGATAGAAAAGCTCTATATAGTGGGGAAAAAAAACAGAAAACAAAATTAAAATATGCTAAAACCTGAGATATTTCAAGCTCTTTAGCTTTCTATACAAAAATATCCAGAACATCTAACGTTGTTAATGCACAAATAAAAAAATATTTTCTGTTTAGCATTAATGCTTCAAACTGTCTCAAAATATATTCAGTTTTGCAATTAAGTAAAACAAACAAACCCAGCCCATAAGTCTTCACAGTATATAAAAAAGCAGCTACACATCCCACCCATTAATAATTCTGCAACAACTTGCATCATTAATATAAATTAAAATAAGTGCCTGTAGTATTACACTTGAACGTATGTTGTCAAGGTAAAACACTACTGAAATTCCTACATCTAAGAGGTAAAACATGCTGGCTAGATCAATTTCAACATAGAGTCTTGTGCATTAATAAGCTGAAAACAGGACAAAAGCAAATAAATGTTCTATTTGTGGAATAATTCTAAGTGATTCCTTTTCTAATAAAAATAATTCTAGTTATCAGAATAACTAACTACAGATTTTCTAGTAATGGTGGCAGTAATGAGATACAGGATAACAATTCTACTGCCTATGCAATTTCAAAAGAAACAGCATTACAGTACATAAAATTGCTGTTTCTTCGGAGTACAGTGCTCTTAAATTGATGGGTTTGTCCTGGAGTAGTTTGCCTCAATTCTTGGCTTCAGAAAAATCAAATATGAAAACTGGTTTACAAAATATCAACTTTTTCTACAGACTCAGAAGAAAAATCAGAGCACTGTCCACATTTTCAGATGTAGTTAACTGTAAAGTAACTGAAAAGTACATTTATTAAACATTGAGAAGTACTAGTACACCTAATGACCTATTTGTGTACATACAATGCACCATCCTTTGAGAGACTGCAAATCATATGAGCTCCTTAGTGTATTTTCCAATTGCTTTTAAAGACATTCAAACTCCTCATTTGATTTGGATCTTTATATGCAGTCTGAAATGAGAAAAAGCCATCCCAGCTGCAAGTCAGCTATTCTTGTAATTCCAACAAAGGTGCTGCACGATTATTAACTTGTTTGAAGTAAAGAGAGGACTTCACAATAACAAAGCCAAGGGGAGTCTAGAATTTTTTGTAATATGGAAAAAGCACGTCCATCTAAGCATACACACTCCCAAAGAGTTCCTTCTAGGTTAAATTAATATATTTTATTGTGTTGTTGAGCAGAAAAAGTACATCTAGGTACCCTAGGAAGATCATTCAAACCAGAAGTCAAACAACAGAAATGAAGCAGTGTAGCTCACTGACTTTCTGGCAATATAGCCCACTTGTTAGATCAGGAATAAATACAGACCCTTTGCACAACTACTTCCCCACCCCACTGTCAGCTCTGAAACTCCCTTCTTTACCAGTTACCATTGTTTTCTTGAAGCTACATGTAGGAAGAAAAATACATAATTTTTTTTAAAAGTATATAAGGGAGGGGTTCTTGGCATCCTTCCCTGTTGTTTAAAACTAGAGCTTTACAATCTTCTTTTGGCTCATATTAAATGTTGTATATCTTACCATTCGCTTTATTAAGCTCCACAAGTGTCCCAATATGCACAGGCAAACAATTTGCGTGGAAAGGATCTTTTTCCATCACTCTAAAAAAATAAACAAAAAAATCTGCTATGCATATTTCAAAAGCTTTAATGTGATATAAGAAAGCTGTTTTTATAATGTGTAATTTTCAAGTTAAATAACATTTTAGGCATCGGAAAACTCTTTGTGACTAGAAGGTAACTATTAATAGCATAATAAAGGCTACGTCACAACCAGAAAAATAACTTTTAATTTAGCTTAACAGAAGAGGATAACAGAAAATTCTGGCAACCTGAATATACAATCAGAAAAACAGAATGCAATACACATTTGTTCGCAGGTTATTTGAAATTTAACCAGCAAACAACGTTCTGTTCATCTTTTCCATACATTTGACAGCAACTTTCAAGCAATAGTTCTCACCTTTCCTGATCTTAACACTTAGCAGTATGCCTCAGAAAACATACTTAGCTCAGTTTTCAATTTTTACTTCCTGGTGCATTTAGAAATTGAAGATAGTCTCACAGACAACAGACTGTGGACAGGACATGGCCCATAGGCACATGTCCTTTTTGTAAGCACTGGCATTTAGTAAACTAAACGCAAAAAAGATGTCTTGAAATCTATTCACTGAATCTCTTAAATCAGACATATAACAGCACAGCTCCATTCTCTGAAAAGTACACCTTGAAATAGTTAAAAGTTTAGATGACATTTTTTATTTTAAATACTTTCAACTATTTTGAAGTGTAAAAGAACACATAAACAAATATAATATATGTTCTCTTGAACAGAGTCTAAAACTTTGAAGTCATATGGACTTCTCAGACTCTCACTTCCAAGCTCCAGCATCTGTGATAATCTTCCTAGGAGACATTTATTCCTGCCACTTTCTGCTAGACAGGATGCAGCAATTAAGTTTCAGAAAAAGAGATGCAATAGTATAATTTTATGGACTCAGTTGGAGTAATTTATTTCAACAGGATCATGATTTTACTCAGATGTTTAAATTCAATGTAACTGTCAGCATCCTCTACAGCCTTCCCAAAAAAACTTGCTTGTACTGGACTCCATGGGGTATTCCTCATAGTGATGGCTTGCTTCAGCTAAGAAAAAACGGTACTATAAAAACAACCACCAAACAACCACCAAACCAAAAAACCCACCACACCTCCTGTTTTATACTACTAATATTCTGAGTCTACGCAGTATCTACACAAAAAGACAGCTTTCTTAAAAAGGCAATTGTCAGGTCAGCTCCACACAGCCATGTGCTCACATTTACAGCAGCTGAGAACAATCCATGTTGTTCTGACCCACCTGACAACCAAGCAGTCAGCATATACCTGGGCTATGTAACAACTTCGACAACACTTGGCACATCAAAATTAACTTTTAATCAGTCAGATAAATCATACTTCCTAATTAACCAACTGATCCAAACCCGTTCATTCTGAAGGTCAAACAAGAAGCAGGCAGGAAACACACAGAACTGCAGGGACCAGAGAAAGGAAGGGGATGGATGAAGAGAAGCGCAACACAGTGCTCTTTAACTGCAGTTTTGCTTCGGATATCTCTGCTACATATCACAAAAATAATGTGTCTTGCCAGGCACAAACTACACATTTTAAATGCCTCAAGCTTTCTATCAAACTACTACATATGCCAGTTCACTGAACAATTCTATTCACTGTAAGTCCAGGCATAATTATTATGCTTCACCATATGAGACAAGACCCTCGAAGTTGCTTTCTATACTTACACAGAAGTAAGCTTGTAACACATCTTGAAATCACAGTTATAATAATGTCTTTCAGCTAACGATACCACCACATCTAGGTTTTCCTGAAGACCATCTACTGATTCAGGAATCACTGTTTCACTGGGTTTATTATACTGAAAGACAAAAGAAACAACAACCAAGGTAAAAATCAGATCATAAGTATTAATATTTTTAGTTCTAAAAGAATACTTAAGAAGCACTAAGCTTCTTAAAATTCTTAGGTTTAAACAGAAATTCCCAAAAACGTATTTTGCGCACATTACTAATTTTCTTTTTCCCCACCTAGAAGTTTGTCAATAAAATAAGCATAAATAAATAAATCAGAATTTCAAGTTGTCACCATATACAAGAATACAAGTTTATACAAAACTATTACACTACTCCCATAAAGCGGTATCTACTGCATCATAAATTTTAAAATAACCAAAACTACAAAGCTCTTATCTATTCTAATGTTTAGAATAAATGGAATCCAAGAAAATTTAAATGTGAAGTCAAGACCTTCAATCAACTCCCCAGCTTTTTAGTCAGTTTTGAGATTTACCTTTTTCAATTTATTCTCAAATAAAAAGTGAAGCAATTCTTGTTCTTCTTCTGTACATTGTCTACTAAGAGGTAGAGATTCGAGAAGTTCTTTTTCTACACGAATTTAAAAAAGAAAAAATGAAGTGGTCATATTACAGAACAAACAGCAAGATCCAACATTTCTAGAACTTTGAGATGCAAAGAATTTTATTATGTTTATCCTAAAACTACAAGAAAGATACCATTACAGATACACTACAACAGATAATATTGCTAATTATGAAAGTAATGATTGAATTCTTAGTCTTTCCTTCTACACTTCTAAATAAAATGTAACAAAGAAAACATAAAATCCCACTATTTTTATTTACATGTCAATTTTTATCACTCAGAATGCTATATTAAACAATGCCTACTATAAGTAAGCAAACACCAGTAGGGTTTCATGGCTGTGAAGTTGAGAACACAGGAAAAAGACTGTTTAGGCTGGGCAAAGAGCATGTGAACTTTCAGAACTAACATGACTAACAGGGTGGTTGGATTACTTTGTTTCTTTTAATTTTTAGTATTGCGAGACTGAAAAATAAAGTTCAAACATAAATTTGAGCAGATTCTTATGTTCACTCATTTCATACATTTTCTCTTCTTAACATCTTAAAGTCTGTTACTTGTCATATTGCTTTAATTTTTATCCAGAAAAAAGGCATATTAAGAAAGCAGCTAAATTCTACTTGTATTTGAGAACACCGTGATCCAGACCTTCTTGTGCCGTCAGCATGTGGTGCGATGTTAAAAGATCAAATGCTTCAAAGCAGTAAACGTCAAGCTTCAAGGCCTCTTTGTAGCTGTATGTTGCCAGGGTTCTGTTATCCAGAGCATCGTAGATCTTCCCTCGCAAAAGGCATATGGAGCTCCTGATCTGGTGGAAAAGCAGGGCTGGAGGTCAAAGACTGAATCAATGTTTGCAATTTGGTTTTGAGCAGAAATCAAATAGGCTCCCTGGGAAGTAAAAAGCATTTCATGTATGATGAAACCTGGCTTTCTAGTGCTGTCTCTAAAATAAACTATTGTCTCTACTAGCTAAAAAATAAACAAACACAAAACGAATGCTCTGTAAGGTTATCTGCTGCCAAATGAACAAGTGCTTGAAATAACTAGAGGGAAGATAGAGTTTATCTTTTCTATTTTCTACTTCTGGCATCCAACTCTCTGATTCAAGTTTATACTAAATTCCATTGACAGTCAATATAGGGAAATTGTTACTTCCAAAGGTGATTCACCTCTTTATTGACTATTAAACCACATATTTCAGGCAAGACAAGAATGACCACGGTAGAGACAAAAAAAGGCCAAATCAATGGACACAACTACTTTGAGCAGAAAAACATACCCTTCTTTTCAACATAAGCCATAGATGTTTCAGAAACAAAAGTAGCGAAAGATCATTATTACCATAAAGTTGTGCTAAGATCTGTAACGACTGTCATGTTCTTTCACAACTCCATAGCTCCGTGTTCAATTCAGTCAAGAAGGCAACAGAAGTGTCAGCAAGATACTTGGAGGAATTTAACACACGACGCATCTGTATTATCAGACTAAGGAGAGCGACCCACTCCCTCAGGGGACTGCACATGAGGAACAGCACAGCTGCATTAGCAACTGAAAAATCCTGAAGCTGCTAAAGTGGTAATAGCATTACCAGCTCAGAGACGAGTCACTCTTGCTCTGGAACTAACCAAATGAAGTTTGAAAATCCATAATCCTAGAGAGGAGTTTGATTTAAAATTTCTTGTAGCAGTGCTCAGTTCAGAAGTTCTCTCCCTTGGCAAATCAAACCTGTCCTCAAGTTTTTTGGTTGGGCTGTTTTTCAGACAAAATAGTTTCTCAAATTAGGTCAATAATCATCCACCCAAACACTTGGGCCAAAGTACCATGGAACAGGGGCCAGGAATGAACAGCCAAAACTGAGGTCTTCTTCCTTTGCTTACAGTGATAGCTTAAATGTTCTCATTAAAGTGCACCACAGTAAATCAGTCTAGTTCACTTCTCCCTTAAGCCCATTAACACCAGTATTCAAAATCCATCCACATTTAACCCATTTTGGTACTTCAGTCTTACAGGGAAAATGCCCTCTGTCAATCACCTTCACTGTAGTTTCAGCTAATACACTTCAATTCATAACTCCAAAAGTAAAGACCCTTCCCAGACTCTTCAGCCTACAGATGGTACTGATCCCTTTTAGCTGTGTGGCTGTACAGAATCCTTTCACTAAGCTTCAGGAACTTCCTTCACATCACATAATTTTCAAGTGTGGGCAAAAAGCGTCCCACTGAGAAGAACACATGAAAAATTACAGAAAAATTTAATTAAAAACATCTGGATGAGAAGGAAACTTGCTTTGTTATCTCAAACCTGCAGCCCAACTGAAAGAATTGTTAGTTTATATTATCAAGACTGAAATTGCAATGTAGAGCTAAAAGACTCTAAAAAACAATGCTAGATCATGAACTTCCTGCAAAGTGTCTGCAAATAATTTATGAGAAGTTGCTGAAAAGCACCCTTCATTTTTGCAAACCAAGTTATTTTCATACAGGAAACCTAACATGACTTTTCAAAGAAAGCAATGAAAGAAGAACAATTCAACATCTTTGAAAATTATGTTATTCAAAAAAGAAAGCTTAATCCCAGTTTCAGATTCATACAGCTGTAAAACCACTTTCTGACTTAACAATTTTTTTAAACAAATATTTCTATAACTGAGAAAAAAATAAAAAGTCACTTACAGAGGATTGTGACATCTCCCAGTCTGTGGTAGAGTCTTTCAATCCACTTTCATCCTTGAAGTACTTTTCAAAAAGTCTTTTGTTGATTGGCTCTTCCATATCAAGAATATCCAGGGCCTGCTGATGTTCTTTTGCAGCATACTAGCCAAACATGTGCATGTAAAAAACAAGGTTGGGATTTGAAACATCTGTACATAAAGCACCACTAAACAGTGTCACATTTCAAAGGCACAGACTATAACAACTAGTGATTATCAGCAGGTTTTTCATGCAGACATATTATTATCTGGACATAAGTAATTTTCCAGTTGCAGCCTACTATTTCACTAGTCACTTATAATATGCAAAAAATCATAACATTAACACCCACAGAAAAATTATAGAGCATTATGCAACCACAGAAGCAGATATACTACTGAAATAGTTAATACAGGTTTTAATAAAATTATCTTACTCAATAAGCAGCACGTTATTCTATTCCAAATTTCTGTATCTAATCTACCAATTGATTCAGTTTTCCTGTGAAAGCACTGCATTTTACTATTTATGTATCTCATTTTATACTGAAGTATAAAGCTTCTAACTCTATTTATACAACCATAAATCACATCTTCTCTGGTCAGACTACAACCAACCAATTAAGAATGCAAACATGAAAACATGAGACAAAAATGGTTCACATTCTTTCCCTACAAAAGGTTAAAGGAGTATTTTTTTTCCTGGAAAAAAGGTTGGTTGGATTTCTTCAGAAGAGTATCACAGTGGATACTGAAGTAACCATACTGAAGATAAAAAAATTAAATCAACTGTCACAAATTTTAAACCTGTTATTCCAATGGATACATACTCTACATTGCCTTTCAGGTATCTAACCTTCACAAGATACATCTTTTTTTAATTTGGTTTGTTTCCTATAGAAGTTAAAACACGTACTCACATGACATCTAGCTGCAAGGTAGCGACACGCTTCATATAACTGAAAAAGAAGATTCATACATGCTAGTTATAAAGAGAAAGTGTGTTTACTTACACTGCTAGACTCCATTTTGCCCTCTCCTTTCTCATTTGTACAGCTTCTTCACCCATCTCACCTCCAAAAATCTTTCCTGACCAAAATGACTAAGTCTGTAACACTTCCTCTACTATCAAACTCACAAAAGACACATCACCCTTGCCTTCACTACTCATTATCAGTGTGGAAGAACAATTTAAACAGCTACACCTGAAGTGCCTCTTCAACTTCCCATACATGCTGCAGTTACATCCTTGGACTCCTCCTCTTTCTTGTGACCCACTCTGGGGACAACAGTTTCAATCAGGCCTATTGAACACAGGGCTATACTTGGTTTGGATAAACTACATTATTAAGGTTTTTTTAACTGCTTTTCCCATAAACCTTATCCTCTGATGGTGAAGAAGTCACTGTGGCTAGAAGCAGAGGTTTAAATGTGGAATAACAGGCTTTGACTAAAATGACTTACCTTATCCAACTTACGCGATCGAAGGGCATGTGCTGCTCTGTGATACTGAGCTGTCAGGTAAAGACATTGGGCCAACCAGTAGATATCTTGTGGTTCCTCTAAAATAACAGAACAAAATTATAAACCATTAATTTATAATCTATCTTTAAACACTTTGATATAGAAGATTCACTTTTGCTTCACTAGAAAAGCATTTTTACCCTATTCTAGCATCCTATTGAACTACAAAGTTTTATTTACATATATATATATATATAAAAACAATTTATAATATCTATCAGTGAGAGAATAATCCCATTTTAACTTCAAAGACATCAGACAGTGCACTGGACAGTGAATACAAAGAATCTCATACTGGAAGTGCGTCATGAGAAGGTGACAACAGTGATACAGATCTAAAAGTAGCAGCTGTAGGTTACTCTGCCCTTGCACATATGACAGAAAAAAAAAAAAAAAACACAAAGCAAAAAAGAATTGTCTCTCTCATAAAAGATCAGTGGAAACCTAAAAGTAGTGACACTGAAAGCATTAGACTTCTGCAGCTTGAATTTACGACTACAGAACCACAGCTCAGTACTCTCCTACTTCATTGGCAACCAATGCTTTTGTGGGATCAAGGCGCTAGAATAGTTTAAACTGTAAACAGACCACGGCTGTAGGCAGTCATAAGCTACCAGCATCAAATCCCTCTGTAAACACACATTCTATTTGTCACTCAGAACAGCAGTGAATCCTATAGGAAACCACCATTGTCTCTCAGAGCTCTTTGTTTCGTCTCTTAAGGTAGGCAAACCTCAGGGTTTGGCCAAACATTAATTTTAACACAAAGTTCAAAAGGGAAAGAATATTGGCCCCACTCTATTTGGAAAAAGTGGTGCTCCCAAGATCACAGAAATGCACCTACACCAACCCCAAAACTTCAACATTTGACCCCACAGCTTAAAAAAACCAAACACAACAAACAAACAACAAAAACCAACACAAAACAGAGCACAAGTATAATGTAAAAAGCAACTACTTACCATGAGACAGTGAAGCCACTTTGTCTGCCCAAAACAGGGCACTTTGATACTGCTGCTGTAAAAGCATGATAGAAATAATTAGTATTTATTTGTGGTTAGCTTTCCTGGATTATTTTGAAACATACTGTACATCATTCACATTTAATATATTATGCATGTGGTCTCTAATGAACAGCATTTCACACTTGAGACCTTTATAAGTTCAAAAAACAGTACTGTCCCTTTTAAACTATAACTTCTAAAGGATAACAAAAAGAAATGTGAGGTGGGGTTGTTTGTTTATTTTCAATAAAATGTAGGTATCTTTGACCAAAAGGAATGCACTACGTAAGTATGGGAACAGGTTATCAGTTGGTTTGTTATCACTGAAAAATCAGCACAAATCCCCTGACTACGGTTTTAAAATGCTATATTTTAGAAGAAAGAAAATACTATATTAAAAACAAAAACGGACACAAGTTACTTCAGGAAACTTTTAGCAGCACCATCTCCAATTAAGAACTTTTAGTTCTCCAGGCAATATGCTTTAACCTCACACAAACCACAGTTCCTCTGTGAAATTCCACATATCTTTTTATAGTTTGACCATTAAGTCTGTAGTTTAGGAGAAGCGGGTGAAATAGAGAAGACTGGTGGCAACTACAGATTCAACAGAAGCAGAGTTTGCAGGCAGACCCCACTAACGTAGCTAAGGTTGCCATCAGATTTGGGGTGCTAGGCAAAACCTCATTGAACTGGCTGGGATTGTTCTCCAAGAAGATCACGAGGGGCTACTGTTGTTCCTTTTTATCTCTTTCTGTGCTATCGGTTATAAAAATTATTCTCTGGATCTGCTGGACAATTAACAGTTATTTTGCCATTAGAAGGACTTGCAATACTAGAAAAGCCTTGATTGCTTTTGGCCTTTCCAGCAACATTAGAGTTGTGGAGTTTGCTTGCAATCTCACAGACTGTTTTATGCTTTTGGAGCAGAGGTTGGGTAGACTTTTCCAAAATGCACATTGATGGTATTTTAGTCATCACAAAGCACAATGATCCATGACCTAAGTGGTCTCTTCTACCTTGTGCTCCCATACTTCCTATTCGGTGGGGATTAAGAACGCCCAGCAAATTTGCCAAGAGAATAGTCTGCTTTCAATCTGCACTCCCAGGAAAAGCAAGCAAGCAAAAACAAACAAACAAACAAACAAAACCAAAACAAACAAAAAACAACAACAAACCCCCCCAAACCAAGCAAACAAAAAAAAAAAACAAACCAAAGAAAAACACACCAAAAAAACCCCCAAAACACAACAAAAACAACCAACAAAACTCCACAAAGAAAAAAAAAAAAAAAGCCCCAAACAAAAAACACAACAAACCAAATGTCCACATATCTACCAGCTGTCTACAAGAACTGTTGTTTAAATGCATCTCTCAATACCACAAAAAATGGCATAATCCAGGCCTACAGAGCACTATACAGTACTATAAGCTGACTACTACCCAAGGCAGCAATCCCACATTCCTCCCCAATTCTGCCTTACTCAGAACTGCGCAAGTGTCTATATGGCTGTGTGGCAAAGCAGCTTGGTGAACGAGCTTAACTCAAACGAGTACAGCAAAACAACACAATAAAATCCACCAAATTAACATAGGTCCACCTTCCTGTAAAATTTGCTGGCCACACACACACAAATGTTTGTGATAACTGAAGGGATGAGTTTCTCCCAGCAGCAATGCCAGTATGAAGTATCTGAACTAGAAACAGAGCAGAACAGTTTCATGCTATACTTAAACTAATTCATTCATGCATTTTTCCTGGTTTCTGCTGTTGTTGTTGTTTGCCCTGCAGCAACACAATTGCTGAATCCGTCAACAAATGAAAACAAGTCTGCTCTGCTCTCTCTACAGAGCTATACAGGGTGGGCATCTATAAACAACAGGTATAGAATCATGGAATGTCCTGAGTTGGAAGAGACCCACAAGGATCATCGAGTCCACCTCCTGTCCCTGCACAGGACAACCCCACAGTTCATACCATGTGTCCGAGGGCATGGTCCAGTCTCTTCTTCAATACTGTCAGGCTTGGGGCCGTGACACCTCCCTGTGGAGCCTGTTCCAGTGTTCCACCACCCTCTGGGGGAAGAATCTTTTCCTAATGTCCAACCTAAACCTCCCCTGGCACATCTTCCTGGCATTCCCTCGGGTTCTGTCACTGGCCACTAAACAGAAGAGATCGGTTCCTACCCCTCCTCCTCCCGTTATGAGGAAGCTGTAGCCGCCATGAGGTCTCCCCTCAGCCTCCTCCAGGCTGAACAAACCGTAAGCACGTCCCAACTTGCACAACCCGTACGGGAGGGATCTTGCAAACATGCCTTCGCTACACAGCGGCCCTTCCCCCTCCTCCACAGGATGAAGACCCTGGGAGAGCCCCCCATCACACCGCGGGGAGGCCGCAGGCCCCGGCTCCCAGCCGAGACCGCCCTGGCGACTCTTCCGGCCCCACCGCGGCCACGCCCGCGCCCTCCTTCTCCCGAGGAAACGGGGAATTATTTCAAAATTAATACACCTCCCCGATTACAGAGGCTGGCAGCTGCTTCGCACACCCCCACCACCTCCTGGCCTCCTTCCCCCCGGGAGCCAGACCGAGAAGGGCTTTGGTTCGGGGAAAGACAGCAAATCCGCCTCACCTGGTCGATGTACTGCCGCACCCGCTTCCTCAGCCGCTCCAGGTTCATCCTCCCGCGCGGTCTGTGGCTGAAGCGGCCCCAGCGCCGAGCCCGCCGCGCTGGGAAGCGCTGCTGCCTCGCCGGCGAATCGCCCTGCCCGCCGGTGCCCCGCTCAAACCCGGCCCCCGTCCCTCCTGCCCTCCCCCCTGGAAACAGCGCCCCGAGCGCAGCGTTCCGGCAGCACCGGCTGGGCCCCCTTCACAGAGTCATAGAATGTTAGGGATTGGAAGGGACCTCAAAAGATCATCCAGTCCAATCCCCCTGCCAGAGCAGGAACACCCAGATGAGGTTACACAGGAATGTGTCCAGGCGAGTTTTGAATGCCTCCAGAGAAGGAGACTCCACAACCCCCCTGGGCAGCCTGTTCCAGTGCTCTGACACACTCACTGAGAAGAAGTTTCTTCTCATATTTAAGTGGAACCTCCTGTGTTCCAGTTTGAACCCATTACCCCTTGTCTTACCATTGGTTGTCACCAGGAAGAGCCTGACTCCATCCTTGTGACACTCACCCTTTATATATTTATAAACATTGATGAGGTCACCCCTCAGTCTCCTCCAAGCTCAAGAGACCCAGCTCCCTCAGCCTTTCCTCATAAGGGAGATGCTCCATTCCCTTGATCACCTTAATTGTCCTGCGCTGGACTCTCCAGCAGTTCCCCATCCTTGAACTGAGGGGCCCAGAACTGGACACAGTATTCCAGACATGGTCTCACCAGGGCAGAGTAGAGGGGAAGGAGAACCTCTCTCGACCCCTTTCCACCCACCCAAATAAAATTATTCCAAGACTTTCCTCCATAGTCCACCCCCACCCACTAATAAATTTATTCTGAGGCTTTTCTCCACAGTTTTGACTCTGTGGAGAACCCTTGCCCTGAGATCCCCCGGTAGGAAACGGTTACCTTGCCAATATAATAGGCCCGGGCAGGATCTCTCAGCAAAGTGTATTTTATTAACAATTTTGCAAGACCAGGTGTTCTACCTAATGGTAGGCACACACAATAGGGTAAAAAGTCCCTGCTTATATCTTCCCCAAATCCTGGCTGCAAATTCCCCTTCAGTTGAGTACTGCAGGGTTTATAGACTACCCAATGTCTGCCTCACTTTACCTGTTTCATTAATCTAACAATCCCCTCCCCTAATTGATTTATTTAAAATACAGATTCCTGGCTCTTTGGTTACCCTTCCCCCTAGCTTAACTTTTTAAAGAAAATAATCAGTTTGCATTCCGAGATTAGTTCTAAGAGACTTTGTTTTACATTAAGGATTCACAGTCTGGTGTCTCTCAGTCCTTCCACCCCAGCTGGGGTCAGGTGCCAGGTCCTCAGTTTTGCGAAAACAACATTCTTCCTTCAATGGTGCCTTACACCCCTTCAGCCGCTGTGGCCTTGAAGTGAAAAATGTTTCCTGGAGGTTTTGCAGCCAGTTTGTCTGGGGGTTTCCTACAAGTCCTTCATCATTTTTGGTATTGCACAGATTAGGGAATCATCCACTGGGACATTGCTGAAAAATGACAGATATGCTACTGAAAAACACAACGTATTCATTAAAAAACCTGGTTTGAAATAACTCAGATGCTGCCCGATACATCTTGGAGCAGTTGTGTCTGGCACAAGAAGAGCAATAATCTGTGTGTGCTTTGATGTAGGGGGAAAACCTGTGTCAGAGTTTCAGTGTGGAGGCCACAAAGGTGGCAGCTGCTCACAAGCAGAAAATATTCATTTGAGAAAAATAGGATACATGTGGCCTCTCTTTATTTGCAGTAGCTGCACTTTGATGCCAAACCACTTGACTTCAGTGGTTTCCACCTGTTACTAATCAGGCTGAATTTTCACCTCACACTGTCACCTTTTGGGACTGTTTTTTCTCTTGTGTTGAGCATATGTGCTTATACCTGCAGTAAAACATATATTACATAGGTGTGGCGGTTCTTTCCTTATTTATTTATTTGCTCAATTGCATATGTGGGTCTTATACTTTTTCATATATTGGCAACTGAGCTCTTGAGAAAAGTGAAATCCCTTTTCATCTTTCAATCAGCTCGTGCAACGAAGGGGCGAAGAAGTTTCTTTAGATCAAATGGTCCTATGAAATGAGCATTATAACCATCTTCAGCTTTCCTGAGCATACCTTCGGGTGTCTAAATAGCTTCTGTGACCACCTGACCATACTGTGGCAGAAGAGAGGATGCAATCAACCTTCTGCACCTTCAGCTCTGTGGAACCTGTGGCTTGTTGTGGGTGCTACCACTCCACTCTGTTTGTTCATTTGAAATCTCTTTGAAATTAGTAAGGTTAACAATGGCATATGTATTTGTCAGTTTGTGGCTCTTTCTATGTACAATAAATGATGTTCGAATGAGATTTTGATACTATTTAGAAACTGCTGGATGGTGGATCCCCCATTTTTCTCATAGGTAGCACATTTCCCACTTAGACCAGGTGTAATGGAAACTCACTGGAGCTCAGTGGCTTCTACTCAGCGTGAGATATCAAGGCAGTAAACTGCAGGAATGCAAAGAGAACAAGATGAATTTAAATGTCATATAATGGTTTGGGTTGTAAGGAACCTCCAAAGATCACCTAGTCCAAAGCCCCCCTTACTAGATCAGGTTGCTCAGAGCCCTGTCCACCCTGGTCTTGAAAGTTTCCAGGGATGGGGCATCTACCACCTCTCTGGGCAACCTGGGCCAGTGTTTCACCACCCTCATTGTAAAAAATTTCTTCCTCATGTCCAGCCTGAATCTCCCCTCTTTTAGTGTAAATACCTCAGAAGAGGACAGAGTTTGAAACATTACGAAATGCAGAACAAAAACATGAAATGAAGTATCAAAATGAGATGCTGTTGTGTACCTCTAAGATAAAAGTCTTGGCTGGGGAAGAAAAAAAAAAGATGCACAGGAAGTGCGGGGGTTGGAAGACAAGAAACCGCTCTTGTTGGGGATGGGTGACGGTTAAGAGCAGCCATAGTCACAGGGAGATGGTCTGAAGCGTAGAGATGACTGGTGATCTGCAGGATCTTGGAGAGGCCCAGGGAACACCCTGTGAAGGTAAGGAAACAGGCATAAAAATGCACACAGAGTATGTTGTTATTTTGTTAGAATTTGTCTAGTTCTTACCTTGTCAAAGCGGAGTACATCATCTCAGGTTGCTCCATAATGTCTCTGTGTTATGAGCTGCTTTCTCGTGTTCTCCTGAACAGTTAGCTTATCTGAGCAAGCTATTTCTTGGGCTGCAGCTCTGAGAAACATTTGCTTGAGCTATGCTGGGATGCTATGGTAATGCTGCTCCAGTGGCTCTGCTCAGGTGGGTTCCGGTCCTGTTTCTGAAACGGAAAGCTGCTCTGATATCACTGCTTGTGAAGTAGCTGGTCACTGAAAGAGAGCATCCTTACAGATAGACTCCAGAATTTTGCTCTTTCACTGGGAGCGATGTAGGTAAATAGAGCTGACACATAGTGCTGTGAACAGCAAGATCTTTGTGAACTGGTCGTTGAGACTTAAAAACTATTTTAGATGCAAACAGGGAAAAAAACTGAATTTTAAGTAGTTTCAAATAATATGTAAGTTTCTTTTTCCAATTCAAAATTAGGAATGAGCAAAACTACTGTAATGGTTGTGGTCTTGATATACCTACTGCTTTCCTAATAGTACTTACAACAGTTGCGAAGGTATGGAGTCAGTTAAAACAAACTGCTTTACAAATTTGCACTCCGATATCTTAAATCTTGAGAGGAAGGGGAGGGCTCCACAGTCATATTAAAACTTTCTCACTTGGTGGGGATTTCTATATTTTTATCTACTTCAAGAACCTTCTTTATTTTGTTCTAAAAATACCTATAGGTACTGTATGCTGATGCTAGCACATAGCTTCCTCCTGCTGCTTTTAAACTTCTGTTTCTGAGTCAGTTTGATGCTTGCACTTGTAAACCTGATACAGTTAAAGTAGTGTCGAGGGTTTAGATTGCGGGGTGACAATAAAACCCTGGCAGATGTATTGTTAACCTCCTCTCCCCCCCGCCCCGCTTCCCCTTTTGTCCCTCCCTCTCCCCACTCCCCACTCAGGACAGGCAATCGGGAGGGAAAGAAGGACAGAGAGAAGAGAGTTGGAAAAACTAGAAGCGTTTTACTAATACTACTAATAAGAATAGAGAAAATAATACAAAATATACAAAACCAACCTTGAAAGTCTCAGCAACTGCAGAGCCAGCACCCAAAGTCCTGGATTGGACTCTGCAGCCAACCGGAGCTGGATTCAGTCTCTCACTAGGCCTCAGTTCGCAGGGACGATTAGCAAGGCCCTCTCCTAATGTCGACCATAAGCAGAAGGGACGAAGAAGGGCAAAGACAAAAAGGGAAAGGGACAAGATCCTCATGATCTCCCGCTTTTATATGAAGTATTCACGTGAATGGAATGTTATACACCGTTGGTCAGTTTCTTGGTCACCAGTTTCTCGTTGCCCCTCTCGCGAGATGTCCTTCCATGCTTATCAATAAGTTTGCATTCCATTGCTAGATTTGCCAAAACATGTATCTGGTTCTCCAGGAAAATGCAGCTAATATGAAGGCTTTAGCTGACAGGCAAATTCACTAAAAGAGAAACTTTTTTTTTAACAAAAACAGGGCAAGTGGATATGTTCACTTTGAGTTTGAGTGCGAAAAAAAAAAAAATTGGAAAACCATCCTTGTTTCTGGCTTGAGTATTGTAACTGAAGCGAGGCTTCTGAAACAGAGGCTTGTGTTGGGGTAGGAGAGGTTCCCCAAAATGCCCTGACAGCAGATGTTGATCTTTCTGGGAAGGTTTCAGAGGCAGCCCCTCACTCAGCTGTTTTGTCCAGGTAAGTGGAAAATGAGAGTTGCTGCCTTGCTTGGAAACTTTTCCTCTTGTGATCCCTGCAAACCCAAACTCATGTGGACTTGTGTTTCCAGGCCTGAGTATATACCACAGACCTGCCAGGGTGCAAGCCTTGGCAATCCTTGCCTTACAATAGCAGAATACCTGAATTGCTCCGGTGGTGTGACTCCTCTCTGCTTTCTGCAGTATGGCTAAGATTTGGGGTAGGGAAATGGAAAAGAGTGTTATTCTGATTTTGAATGGGTCTAAAAAAAGTGAATCCAGAAACGGATTGAACGTGATCAATTGGGAGCATTTATGGCATGCACAGAAGTGGAAGAGGATGGGAAGTGAAGCAATTGGCTTTTTCATGTCTCCCCAAAGCATTCTTCATTTATCTTACAGAATCCTTGCTTTTTCATGTAGAAATAGTAATGTCTCTCCTGCTTCTAGGCTCAATGGCATGGCATTACTTTCTGTGTCTGATCTCCTATTATTTGGTTACCCACCATGAACTGCATAAGCTATCAAGAAAGCAATCTACAATTAAACTGAGTGTCTTTATTTCATTTTTCTCTCTCATATTTTAGCTTGGCTTACACAATTGTGCTGTAAATCAGTCCTGCCTCTTCCACAACATCTTTCATCCTGTTAGTCACTGTCAGGCGACTTTGACAAGGAAACTGAGGTCTCCAATAGCAAAGTCAGTTCCTGCAAGTTTTAGGAAAGTCAGTGGCAAGTTTAGAGAGACCTGGGTGACTGCCTCTTTTCCCCCAAGGAAGGCTGCAGCCTCAGCTAAGTAGTTATCTCCTCTGTTTGGCCTGTTGACAGTCCAGTGAGAGTATGTACGGCTTGGGATCACAGTCTGGGGATGTGTCACGAGGCTTCAGGAACATGGGAGAACAGGGAGAAAGTGTTGTGGAGAAAGGGAAGCTGGGGCTCGGCATATCATTTGTGGGGGCACATGGCTCAGTCTGTAGGGAGCCAGCCTTTGCTGGGTCTGCTGCCTGTAAAACACTCTTCTTCCTATGGTTGTCTAGATGATACAAACCCATGACTGCTTGGATCTTTTTTCCTAAAATTAAGATTCTTAGTATTTATGTTTGTTCTCTGCAGCAGGTTTGGATTCATTGCAGTGCTGATGAGTGAGTCCCACTGATTGTATCAGGATAACCAGGATCACATTTGGCTTTGGCTTTTCCTAGCATTTAATTTTAGAAGAGTGACCTCTTTCATGCTGATTTCTCTCTTTCACACATGCAGCAGCACTCCATTATGGCCACTGGCGGTGCCAAGGATGGGCTTAAGGATGTTTAATCCTTCTTGTTCAGAAGCCAACAGAGAGAAACCTGTTCTAAGAAAATAGAATTTTCTTTCACTTCTGCGTGCTGCTCACAATAAAATGTAAAGCCTTCAGGATAAATACTGAGAAATAAATAAATGTTTGCACCGCAAAAGGCAACTTTCATTACAAAGCTATGCTACTGACTACAATTAGGCTCCTCTTTATGTAAGTTTAAAAAAATTGTATGAATATCTGTAGAAGTAAGACTTAGCCATACGAGTTATTTTCTGCTTCATTTAGATTTTCTGTTAAATCTTATATCCCTTAGATTTCATTTGAGATTCACCTGAATCGATTACGTTGGCCAGTATGCAAAGTAATATGCCACTTCTCTTGCGATGTCCATGTAACCATAGCCCAAAAATAGTACACGTCAAAGTACTGGGAGACAGAGGAGATGCTCTTGGCTTGCTTTGCTATCAGTCTAGACTTAAACATTTTTCTGGAACTTTCTGTTGTCAGTGGAGCAAAAACTATAATTCAGCTGACCAAACATAGGTGTCTGCATCAATGGGAGCTGACTGGCTCCCTGAACTCCATTGGTTGTGTTAATTAGATTTCTACTCACTAGAATAAGACCTTAAACACGTATCTCGTAGTTACCCAAATGTATGTGTCTTGATATCAAATAGAGTCCACCCTAGGACCTTGATTCATTTCTCCACATAGAATCATGGAATACGTTGCATTAGAAGGGACCTTCAGAGACCATCTTGTCCACCCCCCTGCAATGAGCAGGGACATCTGCAACTAGACCAGGTTGCTCAGAGCCCCGTCCAGCCTGGCCTGGAATGTCTCCAGGGATGGGGCATCTACCACCTCTCTGGGCAACCTGGGCCAGTGTTTCACCACCCTCATTGTGTAAAACTTCTTCCCCATGCCTAGCCTGGATCTCCCCTCCTTTACTTTAAAATCATTACTGCTTGTCCTATCGCAATAGGTCCTGCTAAAAAGTCTGTCCCCATCTTTCTTACAGGCCCCTTTTAAGTACTGAAAGGCTGCAATAAGGTCTCCCTGGAGCCTTCTGTTCTCCAGGCTGAACAACCCCCACTCTCTCAGCCTGTCCTCACAGGAGAGCTGTTCCAGCCCTCTGGTCATTTTTGTGACCTCCTCTGGCCCCTCTCCAACAGGTCCATGTCTTTCCTGTACTGAGGGCTCCAGAGCTGGATGCAGGACTCCAGGTGGGGCCTCAACGAAGCAGATGCAGGAGTGTAGTTAAATTTGAGTGTTAACTGAGTTGCTGTAGAATATCTGTGACATCTGTATGGGACTAGTCTGCCGGAGTCTTTCCCTCCTTGTCTGGCGTCCGGAGACTGGATGGTTCACAACAATGCTGAAATTGACACTAGATGCCCATGTTTTAGCGAGTTGAGTCCTGTTCTATTTGCTGGGTATCTAGGTTCCCAAAACAGTTTGTGGAGCCTCCCTTGTAGTGGGACTTAGCAGCCTGACCTTTTAAAAATATTTTATTCCTCTACCCATCTGTTATCTGGAACTGAGAGATGGAGAGGGGTAGCTCAGGTGTGTATGTTTTCATACTCAGGGCTGCAGCAGAGCAGTCTGGAACCAAAAAATTCTCTTGCATGCCGTAACAGTAGCTCTTACTGTTCATAATAGCACAGGTACTGGAGCAGAAAGCAGTCAGAAAGCTGGATGCAGAGAGAAGGAGGGAAGCAGACCAGAATGTGTAATGCAACATACACACCCTCCAATATTTTAAGATCATTAGAGCCTAGGGCATAGTTTTGATCAGTCTGACACTTTGTTTGAAGTAAAAATACTGATGTTTACTTGAAATGTGCATGCTCTGTATATAGGAATGTGTTTGGTTGTTTGAGAGTTTGCTGTCTAGGCTTGGGGACAGTGAAGTAGTGAGTAAGGTGAAAACTTTTATCAGTTGTCTGTGAAGACTTAGCCCATATTGCATAAACTGTAGCTTAAGCAGCTCTACAGCTTGTTACTCATCTCCCCGAACTGTGAAGGGAACTGTTCACCACCAGTTCACCATGCAGTTCATCACCAGTGTGGACAAGAAAATCCATTATGCATTTTCTGGTTAGCTAGCATGAAATCCAATTTGTTGGCATTTCTCCTTAAAGAAATACAGCCTTCGATTATTTTGTT